>NW_019394911.1:0-30218 GCF_000612105.2 Orussus abietinus | reverse complement strand
TCTTCGGTTATTGCGCACGCGTCGATCGCCGTCGATTTCGCTCTCGCGCAAGCGCTCCCAATTCGCCCCGTTACAGTACATGAATGGGCTCTATCTATCCTACTTCTAATAAATTTGGGTGATATCTCAATTTATTCTCCTTGATATCTAACTATGTTCTCTTCGAGAACTTATCCTATTCTGTCTTTTAGAATTTTACTTGGAGTCTCCTGGAGTCTCGCGGCCTCTCCCTACTCCTAGGCTTCCTCCTACCTCTCGCCCTTTTCGCATCGCCTAATTCTTCGGTTCTTGCGCACGCGTCGATCGCCGTCGATTTCGCTCTCGCGCAAGCGCTCCCAATTCGCCCCGTTACAGTACATGAATGGGCACTCAGAAAGTGGGACAGGGAAGCATTCGCGGTTGAGGTGCGAAATGTGAAGTTGAGCCCAGAAGAGGGTGAGCTGGGGAGGGCAGTAGAGGAGATGAACGATGCACTGGTGAGAGCGTTGGACATCTCGGCACCGCGCAGAGGAACACGATCTCGCGAGAAGGGAAAGTACTGGTGGACCGAGGAGCTAGCGGAACTGTGGATAACATGCCGGGAAGCGAGGAGAAGGAGACAGCATGCAATAAGACGCAGAGGACTGGGGGGAAGCGTGGCCGAGATTGAGGAGGCAAAAGCTGCGAAGAGGGAACTAACGAGGGAAATACGCTCAAGTAAGAGGATATGCTGGGCGCGGGTATGCGACGAGGTGGACCGGGACGTGTGGGGCCTGGGATATCAGATCGTAAGAAGAGAGATCAAGAACGGAGCGCCCATACCGGGTATAGAGGAACGTGTGGGGGAGATTGTGGACACTCTATTCCCGAGGAGAACCCCCCCCCCCCCCCGACGGAAGAAGTGCGGAGAATGCCGGAGATCAAGGATGACGACTTCCAAGAGATCACCGTGGAGGAACTCCAGACCGCGGCTACTAAGTTAAAGAACGGGAAGGCGCCAGGCCCGGACGGCATCCTTAAAGAGGCCATAAAGATCGTGGCGAAGGAAAACCCGAGATTGTTGGTGGGGGCCCTAAACCGCTGCCTGAGGGAGGGGGAAATACCACCAAATGAAAAGGAAGCCCGCCTAGTGCTCCTACAAAAGGGGAATAAGCCGTTAGAAGACCCTAGCGCGTACAGGCCAGTTTGCCTTACCAACACAAGGGGCAAACTGCTGGAGAAGATAGTCCTAGCGCGCCTGGAGGAGGCGATAGAAGGAAGCGGAGGATGGTCTGAGAGGCAGTTCGGCTTCCGGAAGGGTCTGTTCACGGTGGACGCAATATCCAAGTTCGTGATGACCGGAAGGGAATCGGCTATGACGACGTGAAGACGCAAGGAAGCATGCCTCATGGTCGCACTTGACGTAAGAAATTCTTTCAAAAGCATCCGGTGGGAGGAGGTGCTAAAGGCCGTGGATATAGTGACCCCGGTATGTTTGAGAAGATATATGAGAGGGTATTTCAAGGATAGAGTGCTGAGGTTCGGGGACCGGGCCTGGACGCTGACCGGAGGAGTCCCACAAGAATCAGTGTTGGGGCCAACCTTCTGGAACATTGTGTACCAGGGTCTCTTGGAAATGGAGCTGCCACCTGGGGTGCAGATGGTGGCATTTGCGGATGATGTCGCAGTGATCGGCGTGGGTGGAGAAGTGACGGAACTGCTGACAGGTATGAAGGAGGCCCTGAAACGGGTGGATGGGTGGTTAGGGGAGCATGGGCTCGACCTGGCCCCGGAGAAAACGGAAGCCATGGTGCTTATCCCAAGGAGGAGAGGGGATGTGGTACCTTGTCTGAGGCTCCGAGAGAGGGAGATTCCGTGGAAGGAGGGAAGAGAGGGGATGAAGTACCTAGGGGATACGCTGGATTCTGGGATCACGTTCGCTGCCCACCTCAGGGAGGCAACCAAGAAGGGGGCGGACGTGATCAGGAGTTTACAGGGGCTAATGCCGAACCTAGGGGGGACCACGAGCCAGCAGAAGAAGGGTCCTCTGCTCTGTGATGACGTCGATAGTACTGTACGGGGCACCAATCTGGGCCGGGTACTTAGAGACGGCAAGGGCGCGGACAATGCTGGAGAAGGTTCGCAGGAAAATGACGCTGAGGATTACATCCGCATACCGAACAACATCCGGGGATGCTGCGGGTGTGATAGCAGGAATCCCACCACTGCACCCTTGGCGAAGGAAAGGGCTGAAGTGCATAGAGGAATTAGAGAAGGCAAGGATGGCAAAGAGGTGATAGGAGAGGCAAGGGAGGATTTGCTAAACGCATGGCAAGAGGAGTGGAATGCATCCACGCGGGAAAGATGGACCTACAAACTTATCCCGGATATCAGAAGTTGGCTCAGTAGACCGCACGGAGAGGTGTCGTTCCGCGTAACAGCTTTGCCACGTATAGGAAGAGGATCGGCAAGAAGGAGGACGAAATCTGCGACCATTGCGGCCAGGAGGCAGATGACGCGGAACATACTCTCCTTAGATGCCAGAAGTGGGAAGAGAGCAGGACCGCTCCGGAAGCGGAACTGGCGACTGCAATCGAGACGGAGACACTACCGACAGTGATGACCAAACAAAAGGACAACTGGAACAGAGTGTGTAGGTGGATTGGAGACGTAATCAAAGCAAAGGAGACGGAAGAAAGAAGGAAAGAAGGGGAGAGGGCGGCGATAGCGGCTGCGGCAGCTTCACCGTAGCTGAGACAACAGCCGACAACAACGACAGAAGCAAATTAAGAACGAAGGAGCGGAAACAGCGGGAAGCAACATCGCTGAACCGAATAGGGGCACAGCCCATAATCACCTGAGATGTCACGAGAAATGCATAACAGCTTAGGACCAGGCATCTCGGGAGGCGAAATACGAGGAAGTGGTTTTAGTGGGTATACCCATGAGGGGGAGTCCCACACTACCCGGTGGTCAAACACCGGGTGTGCGTAATGCATTTCCCCTCCTCGGAAAAAGAAAAAAGGTTAGGTTGTAACAGGTCAGCGGGCCCCGAGTGTCGGAGGACAAGGTAAGCTGGTCTCCTGTAATGAGAGGTCAACCGTTTCCCCGGACCCTCATCGGCAATCGCTTCTCGTGGGACAGCGCAGGTTCTTGACCGGAGCCTCAGCTATCGGACTTCCTCCTCCCCTACGTCGCAGCCAATTCCCAAATGGGCCAGTAATCACGGATTCCCCGTGGACGACGATGACTTCGTTCCGTATAAATGGTCGCCAGTTGTTTTGACCTTAAACACCAAGCAAAAACTTCAATTTGCTCTCCGGCTCATCCTTCGGACCGATCCGAAGCGAGAGTGTCCTATGGGTGCCCAGGTCTCTCCACTCGCACAGGTTGAATAATACAACGCGACGTTCTCAAATTATCACTTTATTCAATTGTCCGTAAAACTGCTTAATTCTTCAACAACGATCGGTACTCGCGGATTTCCGCGGATCGTACAATAGTGATTCTTCGGCGGCGTCGGGCTACGCGACGGTGTGCCCCCCTACTAATCACGATACAAATTTTCAACGATATGCCTTAAATCGGCAGTGATCTACTCAACACACTCTTCAATTCTCACTTTTCAATTAATTCAATTTTAATTAATCCGATATGCCGAGACTTCCGACAGTGATCCCGTTCGTCTCGCGAACTAACACTTCAACTTCAATTATTTATCTATATGTCGGGACCTCCGTGATCGTACAACTTTAACACTAATTTTTTATTCCCCATATTGAGTCTCACGGACTCGACACGCGGCGCTCGTAATGGCCTGGGGACCAATAGCTCACGCGGCGCGACGTCCGCTCTCGGTGACTACTGGTTACGAATTCCTTTGGGTGGCTTCGGGCCCCCTATTTATACCCAGGCGGCCTGTCAACTTTCATTTACGAGCTTGGCAACAGCTAAACCGCTAATCGCACGGATTCCGCGATTAGCGCAAAGTTCACCGCGTGACCTCCTGATTCTTTTCCCATAGGCCGGAAGTTCGGGGAGGCTCTCGTTTAGCAGTGGTAACCTGTAGGAGCCTCCCACCCTTTCTTATAATTAATTCGATTACTTGTGAACAATAATATAAATTTATATTTCGCATACGGGGACCAATATGTATACCCGTTGCGCGCCGAACGCACTAACTCGCATGCTAGACTAAGACCGCATGCTCGGCCATTTGTTAACAACAAATTCCCAAATTATTCGTTAATTGATCGGCGACTAGGGCGTTCGTCTACAATCCTTAATACAATGCTAGCCTTGAAATTATAGCGCCGCCGGTTGATTGGTTTAGGATTTAGCAAGTCATAAATCATTGACACCTGTCAACGATTTATGCTTTATGGTAAGATATCGGACTCGTTTTGTTCGAGACCATTTTGTTCTCCTCGCGAAGCCGATACAGAATCCGAAAACAGTATTCAATTACCTCGATGCGCTCTCGAGAAAAACGCATCGGAATGTATAAGCTGCATTGACTGCAGGTTTTGAGCTCGCTGGTGGCCTTGAACGGCACGCGCCGACCGATAATTGATCCCGATACAAGGAGTCGCGGACGACGCTCTATCCGCGTAATAATTAAGTAAAAATTGCCTATTTCGGCTATATATGTCGCTCTCGGGCGAATTTGAACTCTGCCTTATGGCTAATAATCAGGCGGCTTAAACGCGCGCGAATTCTAATCGCCGCGGCCTTTCACATATCATTAAATCATTAATTATAACTTGGGCTCTCTTTTTTACCCGTCGAAATCGGGCCTCGTTAAGCGCGAGCGAGGGAGTTTGAAAATATCCCGTCGGCGGCAGCATCTTCCGGACGCGGCGCGGCGGTACTGAATGTGCCTTAGGGCTTGGCTGATCGGCCGCTAGATGGCGCCATGGTCGAACGTGCCGGCGGCGGTCCCGGCTGTCCTGGCCGTTCAATTTATGAATGAGTCGACCCCACGTGGTCTCGTACCACGCGGGCTGACATTCTATGTCCCCTCGAGCGCCTCCCCTTACTACGTGACGGCCCGGCTTGCTCAATGGGCGCGCGAATCCAGACCTCAGCGCGTGTGACTCACTACGCCCGAACAGACTCGCTTTAACTAGTGTGCCGTTTGTGAATCGCGAACGGGGCTCACATGATTCCCCCGCCGCACGGCGTATCAAGATTATTCGTGTCGAATTTTCNACAAAAGATTTCGCGAGCCCTCGATCACCTCGCCGAATATTCCTTCCGAATATCGGCTAGTGCTCGGGAGCACGCCCGAGAACTCAAAAAAAGAACAACAAATGAATGATTCCTTACAGGAAATCGGGAAGAGTTCCCGCGGATCGCTAAATTAAGCTGTAATAAAATATTAATGGATTATTAAATAAGCATTCCCTCCCTCTCCCCCGCGGGTCGGTGACCGTCGGACCCCGGACCCTGCAACCAAAGACTGCAAAAAAAACATGTCGGCAGAAATTTGGGGTCGCCATGGGGTGGCAAAATATACCACGTCACAATATATATTGTAACGGGTCAAGCGGCTGACATGAGCCACTGTACGTTAGGACCATTATTTCGGTATACTTAGGACATGCGCAATTAGTATGGCGTTAAGAGTGGGGAGGCCTCGGGAGAGGGAAGCGCGGCTCGCGAGTGCGGAGCATCGCGAGAGAAGTCACTAAGTCTGGGATATCGATCGGATATCGATCAAAGACCTTTCTCTCTTAGATCATGACTCCGGAAGCGCGCGTGTCGATCAATTTTATTCACACAGATTGTGAGAACTTATCGGGTTCCCGCGACCGCGATTAAAACAAACGTTGAGGAGTCGAATTCGGAGTTCTGGCAAACCACCTCGTTAAGCAGCTGTGCGTTCCTCGGTGACCGGGCATTGCCGCCCACGATCCGAGCCGGACAGTGCGCTGGCGAGAAGTCGCCCTTTAGAGTTTTGTCCCAATTTCGATGACCGAGCATTGCCGCTCACAATTCGATTGCGGAGAAAACTCTTAATAAGGGTGAATGCGTTTGATTTGTTTATTTTCAGGTCCGTGTTCCAGTGGGCCTGGTATAGCGACCACACCCACATCCTAGTTCTCAAAAGCCTATCTCTTATAATCCTTCACTTTCATCCTCAATACCGCACGTTGCGATTAATGGCAGAATTCCAAATCCTCAAAGCCTTAACCCAGCCAATATCCGCGGCTGGATAACCTAATTTAAGTGATACTAAAACCCGGAGAAATTAACTCCGGATGAAACATAGATCCGCGGTCGACTTTAGTCCGCGAAACCCATTTTTAAGCGTATTCTTTCAAGTAAGGCTGATCAGCCACCCGAATTAGGTGTTCGTTTCTCGTAAGCCTTGTTAATAAACAACGGCGTTTTCCAAGCCTCCCAACAACTAGAATTTGATTCAAACGCGTCGGTAAGAACTCGACACGTGGGGAAGGGGTACGCGGAGGTCGCGTAGACGGTTGTTAGTTCCCTATTTGAATTCTACCCCAAACCACCCGTTCCACATAACCTCTACATCCCATGTTGCCATATTCCATGTCGATTCTATGATGAACAAATAGAACGCACCGAAAATGGAATAAGTCGTTCTTACTGAGGATCAATTCCTTTCCTATCCTTTCCTTTTCGAGTTCAACGCATGACTCAGGGAAAATCCCTTTAATCCAATTAGGACTGCATCGGCTGAAAATCAAAGGTGCCGAAAATCCGAGCATTTTCCCGGAAATTTAAATCGCCGAATTCCACTTAGACGGGACGGCGCCCGAGCGCTTATCATTAGAAAAACTCGCTCGAACCGGTTCTCGCGGACAGGCCTCCCGAAATCCACAATATTGACGCGCTCAGCTGATCGTTCGCAAACGCTCTCCTCGCTCTCTCGCCAGTCTCGTTCTATTTCATATACCATAATTTTAATTAATTTCGGTCTCAGGAGTCGTGAGGCTCGACCCCTCGAAGGATGCAGTTTTTCGGTGCATAAGCACGGTCAAAACTGCATACCATTACAATATTTTATAGTAAGAAACGATATATATACTTTATTAAAAAATGAACTCTTTATGGATAAAACTTAAAATGACAAATCTATGTTAATCTTCTTCTCGTGGCCACCTAGAGGCCTTTCCAGGGTTGTCCCTCCTCGAGGTCCACCCCTTCCTCGAGCAGAACCGCCGCCAGAACGTCCATCTCCACTTCGGTGAGGGCGGGCCACCCCGCGCCTTGGTCCGTCGACGGCTGGGTCTCTGCTGTTGACGCCGGTTCCAGGGTGAGGTTAGGTTAGGTCAGGTTCCCCCTCGTGGTGCATCACTTTGTCGTGGTGGGGGGGCTTGCGTGGCTCAATGATCTCTGAGGCTGTGCCGGCGGGGGCTTCGGCCCCTGGCAGGTCCTACCTTGCCGCAGTGGCTCAGGGTGAGGGTCCAGACTAAGAGTGTACCAAAACCCGTGCCCAGCTGTCGTATCGTGGCGGAGGGCGTTGCACACGGGATAACGATACCGGTGGCGTTCCAGCGTTCGGCGCAGGCGTCACCGTCACACTGTAATCCCTTCGCGCTCTCGTGGACATGTCTCGCGGACACGTAGGGACCGGGGGCCTTGGCTTAACCGCCCGGGCCACGAGGAAGAAAACCTTTATAAAAATTACCCCAATCCCAAGGTATGATACGCGCCGAAGGATGCACGGCTGAGGGGGAGCTCAGTTGTAAGCGATCAACCCCCGGGGCACCTGCCGCACCCCGGGGCGTAACAAGGCTTGCCCTGGTCAAGGCGGCTCTGGCCAGGGCTGACGCCCAGCACCGTCCCAATCGTGGGACGAATCATGGAATCAAGATTGAAGACTACGCATAGAAAGGAGGGCGGTGAGTTACGGAAGGAGGCCTGTCAAGCGGCGAAGGGAACCGATGGACCGGTAACGAGAGGGGCGCGGCGGCGTGGGACGTCGATTGAGAAGCCGATCCGTGTGGACCGGTCCTTCATTGAAAGTGAGGACAGCTGGTCAAATGCTGCTTCCGGGGACGGCACGGGGTCTGCAGGGGACTCGTTGAGTCATCTCGAGGGGTCCCAGGCGCCACCGCGTGAGGAAGGGGCTCTAGAGGTTCGGTCGAACGCTTCCTCGGACTCGCCAAGCGTCACCGGCACGGGGAAGCGGAAGGGGAAGCGGAGCAGGCCTCTCCGCACTTTTAGTGAAGACAGCCCGGTGAACCCTGTGCCGAAGAGGCAATTTCGGAAAGCGGTCGATGCCGAGGAGAAGCTGAAGGAGAAGAAGGCATGCAAGCCTTCAAGGACTAGCAAGCCTCTCCCCAGCCTGGAGGAAGTGGCTAAGGAGATGAGGCTGAGGCCCACTGCGGACCTGGGAGACGAAGTGTTTGAGGCCGTGGGTGAGGTCGAGAGCGTGGCCAAGGACTCGGGGCACTTACAGGGCGTATTTATCAGGCGCCTTCGCTTGGCAGCCCTTTACACCAAAGCGGATGCCACGGAGCTACTGGCGAGAACGGTAGCTGGGACGGGCGCGGAGAGGCTGGAGCAGGAAAACCAGCAACTTCGCGTCAGGCTGGAGGCCACCGAAGGGCTGGTCCGTAAACTGGCCACGGAGGTGGAGACCCTAAAGGACAGACCGTCTGGCCCGAAAGGGGCGTCCGCCGACGCCGGAGCGGGAGCGGGGCGAAGGCGGCCCCCTCCCCCGGCGGCGCTTGATACGCGGTCGACAGACGTGGTGGGAGGGGGCCCGGGCATCCTAGAACAGGTCCGGGCCCTAATGACGGAGGGACTCCGGGATATCCGCCGCGAGCTCCTTTCGGAGTTCCAACGGGGGAGAAATTCTTCCCTTCTTGTCGGCTCTCCGGCTGGAGGGCCCCCGGTGGCGACGGGGACGGTGGTTCCGCCTACCGCCACCGCGACAACTGCGGATAGGAGGAGGAGGGCCGGGAGTAAACTGCCATTGGCTGCGGCACCCCCTACACAGAAAGAGAAGAAGGACGGGGGGATACGTGATGCGCCCCGTGCGGGGCCGTCTAGAGCGCCACCCGGCGGAGAGGACTCCCATCAAGCTGCAGGGCCGCACGAGGTCCCCTGGCCTAGGGTTGTGGGCCGGAAGTCGAAGAAGGGTAAGAAGGGCGAAGGGTAACCGCCCTCCAAACCTGTGCGGCATAGTGACTCCGGGGGGAAGGGGGCTGGGAGGGGTTTGCTATCCAAACCCAGAGCCCGCCCTCCGCTTGCTCCGAAGGAGGCGGCCGTTACGCTGACGGTGCAGCCGGGGGCTGGCATCACCCTGCACGAGGTGATGACAAGGGCCAAGAGGGAAGTCGACCTCAGCGAACTAAACATCGACGGGGTGAGTCCAAGGAGGGCCGTCACACGGGCCCTCATACTGGAGGTGCCCGGCCCGGATAGCGTCCAGAAGGCCGGGCAGCTTAAGGAGCGCTTGAAAGCAGTCTTCAAGGAAGAGGAGGTCAGAGTAGTCCGGCCGACCAAGATAGCGGAAGTGAGAGTCCGGGATCTCGAAGACTCGGTCACTACGCCAAAGGTCGCCAACGCGATAGCCCAGTCGGGGGGCTGCGAACCCGGGGACGTGAGGGTCGGCGTCATTCGACCCTCCCCGTCAGGGCTTGGGACGGCCTGGATTCGCTGCCCGGCGGGGGCGGCCAAGAAATTGGTGGCCACCGGGAAACTGAGGGTGGGGTGGACTATCGTCCGGGTCGAGGCGCTGGCGGCGAGGCCACAGTGCTTCCAGTGCCTCGAGCTCGGCCACGTGAGAGCGACTTGCCCCGGTCAATTCGACAGGACCAGATGTTGCTACGTCTGCGGGGAGGCTGGACACCTGGCGAGCGCCTGTGTGGCGACGAAGCCGAGATGCCCGGTCTGCGCAGATCAGGGACGGCCAGCCGAGTACAGGCTGGGTTCGAAGGGGTGCGCCCCACCCCGACCCAGGACTCGGCGGGGTGTGGGGGTGCCCCCCATGCCCGGCGAGAAGAGGACGACCAGGACGACGGCCGCTTCCGCCGAGGGATGCGCGGCGGAGGCCGGCGCCGCTGGAGAGGCCATGGTCACCTAAGCCTCCCTTCGGCGCGGGCAGTGGTGCAGGCCAATGTGGCCCACTCCCGAGGGGCGCAGGACCTCCTGATCCACGCCCTTCGGGAGGTCGGCGCTGACGTGGCCATCGCGGCGCAGCCACACTCGGTTCCCCCCAGCCCTGACTGGGTGGGGGGCGAGTGTGGCTCTGTAGCCATCATAAGGGGCGGGCGGCCTCGGGCTCCTCCGCTGGCGTCACTGGCTCGGGGGGAGGGGTTTGTGGCCGCCGACTGGGACGGTGTGACCCTGGTCGAGGTGTACGCTCGCCCGAGCTGCACCCTGGCCGAACTGGAGGAGCAGTTGGACGCGGTGGGGAGACTCGTTGCCTCCCTGGTTCCGCCGCGCCCGCTGATGGTCATGGGGGACTTTAACGCTCACGCTACGGCGTGGGGGTCCCCCAGGACCGACGTGAGGGGTCACGCGGTCCTCGACTGGGCGGCGGGGTTCGGCCTCCTGCTGATAAACAGGGGGTCGAAGAGTACGTGCGTTCGGCCGCAGGGGGAGTCCATTGTGGATCTCACGTGGGCTTCCCCGAGTGCCGAGCGCCGTATCTCGGGGTGGAGGGTGGCGGAGGTGACCCTGTCGGATCATCGGTATATACTAATGAGGGTCTCCACTTCCTCCGCTGTCCGTAGCCGGGAAGGCCGTCCCTTCCCCCCCGGCGCCGGGCCGGCCCCGTGGTGCCGCGGTTGTCTGTCAGGGCGCTCGACCGGGCGATGTTGGCCGCTGCGGCTGCAGCCGCGGGCTGGCGCGGTGGAGCGGAGCCTGTTCCCCCCGCCGGCGATGTGGAGGCGGGGGCGCGCGCGCTCCTGAATGACATGGTGCGGATCTGCGACTGCGCCATGCCTCGGATGCGTGCGCCCCCTCCTCCGCGGCGGGCGGCGTATTGGTGGAGCGCGGAGATTGCGCGCCTCAGGGCATTGTGCCATGGCGCGCGCCGCCGCCGGCGGTGGGACCGGGAGGCGATGTGAGCCCTGAGGGCCATGTACCTGGAGGCGTCCAGGGCCCTCAGGGCCTCCATCGCCCGGGCCAAGGCCCGGGCCTGGGAGGAACATCTGGGCGGGCTCGACGGGGACCCTTGGGGGCGTGCGCATAAAATGGTCCTGGGGAAACTCAGGCCATGGACGCCCCCGGTCACCGAGATTGTTACGTAGGTACCTTCCGTACCCTAAAATAGGGAAAAATCCTATTTTTTCATTAACCGGAGTCAGCCATGACAATCCGAGTACAGAAACGCGAAACTCTTGCGAAAGAATTCAACGAGTTCACCGGCCAAACGGCTCCAAAAGTCATCGACCGACCCGGGGCAAACAACCTGATGACTCCGCAACGCATCAGCACGACTCAAAAGTCCACCCTCACCTGCGCCCTAGGGAACCCCCACCAATTGCAACATCCTGCTAATAAAACCAGCAGTCCGATCAAGACGGACGGATTAAGTCAAAGTCTGTTCTTATGCTACACATCAGTCAACGTCAATCATCATCGAAACCTCGAGTGGAGCACCTGGTCCCCGGTACTCCGTTCCTAGCGAGTCAGAGACCAAGACCATTGGACTCACTGCCAAGGACCACTATCCTGCAAGCTGCAGTAGTGCCATCCGGTACTCCAGCGATCCAACCACCGAGTCAGGACCAGACGGCACTGCGACTTCCGCTGGACGGGAGGCTTCTAGGAGACCTACAACCCTAGGACACGTCACGGGACGAAGGTGTTCACGCACTGTCATCCGACCGGGTCTATCAAAAGAGACTGTCACCGATTACGGCCGCTGAACAAGCCAGGTACAGGATCCTTCGCAAGCTCGATTTATCCTCATTTTCATTCTAGTTTACTTATTAACCCTTCATCTTCGACCAAAACCGAATACTAACCATTATCGCGATTTCCATGCCTTGCTCCGGTTAACCGGATAGATTAAGAACCCATCGATTTACTTTTAACAGCTGAGCTCGAATCTCAGCATCGCGAGATAGAGTCACGCGCAGACCACCATTAAAATATCAAGAATTCCCGCGTCAGCACTCCGGCGTCCAGTAACCTGCCGCCGCTAAAGCGCGCTATCGCGACACCCGAACCGCCGCGACGCGGAAGTATACTAACCCAGAGAAATTAGGTCAAGGCACCTCGTGTGCTCCTCACAGCTGACTGTAGTTCAAACCTCGCGTACGAATAAATACAACTCTTATCGCCATATAGCCCTTCGTTCGCATCCCCTTTTTTATCCCTCATTCTCCTAGGTCCCACCAGAGGAATTGATCTAGCCGCTCGGATCAATCTCCTCACAAACGCAAAATAAACGTTACGCGCAAGATTTGGGTAATCTCCATCCGAATTACCCCGGCCTCGCATCTGCTCGGCCGCCCCGTAACAAGACACTGGACCCCCTGGTGGCGGGGCGGATTGTAGCCGCCCTCTTTCCTGAGGGCGGGCCGAGAGAACGGTTGGCCCCTGCTCCGGCGGGCGGGATGGTTTGGCCCGCTGGGGTGGGGGTCCGGGAGGACGAGCTCGCCCGGGCCGTCCGGAAACTTTCGGGGCGGAACACCGCCCCGGGACCGGACGGCATTCCAGGGAAGGCCTGGGCCTTGGCCGCTGGGGAGCTGGGACCCCGCCTCCGGGCGCTCTTCACGGAGTGTCTGGGGGCGAGGCGGTTCCCCAGTGACTGGCGAGTGGCACGCCTGGCCCTCATTAAGAAGCCGGGCAAGCCGGCGGACGAGCCCTCCGCTTACCGCCCGATCTGCCTGCTCGACGAGGTGGGGAAGCTTTTCGAGCGCTTGGTGGCTGGCCGCCTCGCCGAGCACCTGTCGCGTGTGGGGCCTGACTTGGCCGACAACCAGTTCGGGTTCCGGAAGGGACGGTCGACCAACGACGCGCTAGTTCGCTTGCGGTCCCTCTCGGACTCAGCGGCCGCCCGGGGCGGGGTGGCACTGGCGGTGTCTCTGGACATCGCCAATGCATTCAACACCCTGCCCTGGGATGCGGTTATGAGGGGCCTGGAGCGTCACCGGGTCCCTCTGTACCTGCAGTTGGTCCGGGCCTACTTGCGCGACAGGGTGATCACGTACACGGATCGGGATGGTGTGGCGCAGCGGAGGGCGGTCGTGTGTGGCGTTCCGCAGGGGTCGGTCCTAGGACCGCTCCTGTGGTGCGTCGTGTACGACTGTATCCTAAGGGTTGTTCTCCCCCCCCGGCGCTCACGTCGTCGGCTATGCGGATGACACGGGCGTGATCGTCGTGGGGAAGGATCCCGGGAGGGTCAGGCGCGTCGCCAAGCTGGCGGTGGCACGCGTCGTCGCTGTGATCCAGGGGTTGGGGCTTTCCATGGCCCCCCATAAGACGGAGGCGGTGTGGTTCTACCACAGGCGCCGCCGCGGGGGGCCGCCACCGCCCGACTCCTGGATACGCGTGGGTGGGGCTCACGTCTGGGTCGGGACCTCGATGAAGTAACTCGGTCTCGTCCTGGGCAGCCACTGGAGCCTGGTGGAGCACCTCAAGCACCTGGCCCCTCAGGTGGAGGGCGTGGCGGGGGCACTCTCCCGCCTACTCCCGAATCTCGGGGGGTCGGACGAGGGGGTTCGCCGCCTCTACGTGGGGGTCGTAGCCTCTATGGTGAGATACGGCTACCCCGTGTGAGCGGGCGACCTGGTGGCCAGCAAGAACTGCCTGCAGGTGCTTCGACGCCTCGAGAGGCGGCTGGCCATCCGGGTTGCCCGAGCGTACCGCACGGTGTCGTATGAGGCGGCCACCGCCCTCGCCGGGGTTCTGCCCTGGGACCTCCTGGAGGGGATAGACGCGGCGAACTACGAGTTCGCCCGCCGTCTCGGTCTGGGGGGCTGCGGGGCCGTTCCCCGGCAGCATCGGAGGGCGGTGGAGGTGCACCGGGCCCAGCCCCGGCTGCTCGCCGTGGAGCGCTGGCGGAAGCGCCTGCAGGCGAGCGCGGGGAGGCGAGCGGTCGGGGAGATCTTGACCAGCTGGAGGGGCTGGCGGGATCGCGGTGAGGGGAGCCTCACCTACCGTCTGGTGCAGGTGCTTTCCGGGCACGGGTGCTTCAGGGAGTACCTGCACCGAATAGGTCTGGAGGCGACGGCGCAGTGCCACCACTGCGGAGCCGACCGGGACTCGGCGCAGCACACGCTCGAAGTGTGCCCCGCCTGGGAGGCGGAGCGCCGGGTCCTGGTAGGCGAGATAGGGGTGGACCTCTCGCTGCCGTCCGCGGTCAGGGCCATGGTCGGTTGCGGGAGGGTTTGGCAGGTGGCCGTCTCCTTCTGTGAAGCGGTGATGCTCCAGAAGGAGGTGGCCGAAAGGGAAAGGGAGCGGGCGGACCCCGCTCGATGGCGAGGGGGTCGGCGAGGGTGTTGGGGCCGGAGGGGGGACTAGCCTCCCTCTCGGACAACCCTGGCCTCTGCGACCTGCCCCCCGCGGCCCAGAAAAAGGCTCGCGAGCGAGGGGGCGACGTCGGGCTGCGGGGCCCGGCTGCGCCCGGGCTCCTACGAGCGTCCGGCGTCGCCCGGGCCAGCGGGGAGGGGCAATAGGCCCCTCCCAGCGCACGCCGGCCCACAGGCGAAGAGTCCCAGGCTCTTCCTCCCCCTCTCCCCCCTACCCTCCTCTGGGGGGGGATGTGGGGGCCTTGAGGGAGTGGCGGGGCCCGGGGCGCGGGGGGCTGCAGGGTCCCAAGTACGGGGAACGAGGGACCCATGGCATGCAGTCCCCCACCACAACGAACGGGGCCGCTGGACACGTAGCCGCGTCCCTCCGCTGATAGACGCGTAAACAAGGAGGAGGGGTCACAAGGGGGATTGTGTCCACCCCCGCCCCCCCGGGATAGGTCCCGGAAACCGGGAGTGGCGCGGGGGGACCGCGGTCCCCTCCGACGTCGATGGCGGCCACCGCGCGGTTTTTAGTGGGTGCGAGTCCCACACTACCCCCGCCCATCCCCGAGGGCGGGGGTGTGCGTAGGCATTTTCACCGCGTAAAAAAAAAAGGTTAGGTTAGGTTAGGTCCCGTCTCCCCCTCGTGCTCACTACCTTGGCGTGGTGAGGAGGCTTGCGTGCTACAACGATCCCAGCGGCTATACCGGCGGAGGGCCGAGGCCCTCCGGCAGGTGCTACCATGCCGGGAAGACGCTGGGGGAGTAGCCAGACAAAAGTGAGCGCCCACACAACCTCCTCGTTCTTTTCCTGTATCTTTTCTCCTCTTACTCGCTCGACTTTTCTTCTCTCTTTTCCCTCTCCTTTCTTAATTCTTTTTCCTCCTTCCTTCTTTCTTCTTTCACCCTCTTTTCTTTTTTCCTTTCCTTGTGGGTTGAGTGCCCCAACCCTCTTTGGGGCCGAGACGTGAGCACCGCTCGAACGGGGGGTTCACTAAACCCGAAGCCTCCTTCGCGTGCACTCGTGCTGCGGAGGGGGTCCGCGGTGCGGGACCGGCCTCCGGCTCACAGGCGGCCTCCGGCCGGTCCCGCTCCGCCGAGGTGGGGCGGGGGTCGGTTGTCGTTCCAGGGTGGCGGGTCACCCGCCTCCCTCGGTGCGGCTCCGTTCTCCCGCAAAATTTCTCCTATCGCGGCGGGGGTGTGGGGCGGGGGGACACGTTCCCTGGCTCCGCTGGCAGCTCGCGCCGCTGGGATCGGCAGGGGATGACAGTTCCCATTGCACGCCGGCCTCCGGCGGCGGGGACGCGCACTCCCCCTTCAGGGGGGCCCCGTGTTCGGGCCGCATGGGCCGCGGGGGTCCTGAGCCTCAGGATCCCATTGCACGCGACACCAGGAGGCGCTGGCGGGGTGGTGTGTAACCGCCCCCTCCCCCCCGGCAATGTGCGACCAGCGGCGGGGGTGAGGGGACAGAGAACGTGTTCCCTGGCTCCGCTGGCAGCCCGCGCCGCCGGGGTCGGCAGGGGATGACAGTTCTCATTGCACGCCGACCCCCGGGAGCTGCGGCGCGAACGCGCGCTCCCCCTTCGGGGGGATCCCGCGTTCGGGCCGCATGGGTCGCGGGGGTCTTGAATGGGGGCTCATGATCTCATTGCACGCGTCCCCGAGAGGTGCCAGTGGGGCGTTGTGGTCCCGCCTCACCGGCAAAGTCAGAGGGGTTTTATTTTTGGGGGGACCTTCTGTCCTCACCGAGACGGGCCCGGTAACGGGCATGGCGCAGGGGGGGGGGCGTGGTTGCGTAACCGATACCGTAGCTACACCGCCTTTGCGCTGAAGGCGGCCACCGAGGAGTTTTTAGTGGGTGCGAGCCCCACACTACCTCCGCTCCTCCCCGGGGGCGGGGATGTTCGGTAGGGATTTTCTCCTCGCAAAAAAAAAATGGTTAGGTTAGGTTAGGTATGTGATGCTCCAGGCCCGACGTCTTGCCCGAACCAAGTGGCGGGACCGGCTAGCCGGTTCCGCCGGGCACAGGGCGGTCGAGGCTGTGCTGGCCAGCTGGGATAGCTGGCTGGACCGTGTTCACGGTAGGCACACCTACCGACTGATGCAGGTGCTCTCCGGACACGGGTGTTTCGGGAAGTATCTGTGTCGAATAGGTCAGGAGGCGACGGCGCATTGCCATCATTGCGATGCGGAGCGGGACACGGCGCAACACACCCTCGAGGTGTGTCCCGCCTGGGAGGGGAAGCGCTATGTCCTGCTCCAAGTAATCGGTGGGGACCTCTCGTTGCCGGCCGTCGTCGGCGCGATGGCCCGCGACGAGATGTCACGGGAGGCGGTGGCCTCCTTCTGCGAGCAGGTGATGCTGAAGAAGGAGGCTGCGGAGCGGGATCGGGAGATGGCCGATCCCGCCCGCCAAGGGGTGGCGGGGCGGTGGCGCTGTCCGGGAGTGACAGGTCTTCCGCCGCCTCTTGGATAGGCGTCCCGTCCGCGTTCACTCATTTCTTGGGGTGAACTCTCTCGGCGGCGGGGATGAGGGGCCGGGGGATTGAGTACCTGGCCCCGCTTGCAGTCCTCGCCCCTTGGTTCGGCAGGGGACGAGAGTCCCTATTGCACGCCGACCCCGAGAGCGGCGGTTCGATCCCACCTCCCTTATTAAATGGGAGTTTCCGTGACCGAACCGCGGGGATCGCAGGTGTCTCGAGTGAGTGCTCGGGACCCCATTGCACACGATCCCGAGAGGTGCCGGCGGGGCGGTGTGGCCCCGCCCCGTCGGCAAAAAACAACGGATGCCAGGGGGACGCATTGCCCCCCACGAGTTGAGCCCGGGTCCCGGGCGGGGCGCCGGGGGGCGGCGGTTGCGCAACCGATCCCGTGACCCCCCCAAAATGCGCCGAAGGTGGCCACCGCGGAGTTTTTAGTAGGTGCAAGCCCCACACGACCCTCGTCCCTCCCTCATGGGGCAGAGGTGTCCGTCAGTGATTTTCTCCTCGTAAAAAAAAAGGTTTGGTTAAGTTCCCCCTCCCCCTCGTGCCGCCACCTTGTCGTGGTGAGGGGGCTTAGTACCCATGATCCTCCTGGACCATGCCGGCGGGGGCTTCAGCTCCCGGTAGGCACTGCCATGCCTGTAAGGTCCGGGGGTGATGCCCCGTGGGGAAGCTAACGGTGGCACGTCTCTTCGACGATAATGAGGCGTGTTCCCCCGGCGACAACGGGGGATTTATGGGTATAATGTCAACTGAGGGCAAAAAACTTACCGCCCACGGGGTCGGATCCCCAGGGCCGTCGGGTGTGGGTGGTGTTCAAGCACCCCCCCCCCCGTCGTCATCCCACGACCACGAGACGTCCGTGGTGATCGACCAGTCCCGGACGTCTACTAGTGCTGCTGGAAGCTTTAGGAGGACGATGCGCAACGACTCGCCGTTGGTGAAACTCCAGCGAGTCGATGCCAAGGGCGGAGCCCTATCTAGGGCGTACTCCGTGTCCTCCTTTCTGGGGGACACGGGAGAAAGAGAGTGAACGAGCGACAGCGACGGGTCGGAGGCGTCGCTGTCGTCTCTTATGGCTAAGAGGAAACGAGGCCGCCCCCCTACGACCGGGGAACACGTCGGGCTGGAAGAGGCGAAGAGGTCGTTCCTCGAACTCTCGCGCCTAGAGCGCGAGACCCAGGAGAAGCTCGACGCCCTGGAGGCTCTGGAGGACCATAACGCTCTTCCGGACGAGCCCTCACGAGGCAGTAAGGAGTTACCCAGCGTGGAGGAGCTGGCGGAGGAGCTCCGCCGCGAGCCGTCCGGTGCAGTTGGCTCTCGCATACTCGAGGAGATGGACAAGGTCGACAAGGTTGCGGATAGATCCAAACGCCTAAAGGGTGGATTTGTTCACGCCTTGCGACTGGCCTCCCGAGTGGCGCGGGCGCGCTGCGCCGAGATGACGATGAGGGCGACCGCGCTTGGGCCCAAACGCCTCGAGCGGGAAAACACCGAGATGCGGAATCGCATCTCGGATCTGGAGGGGGAAGTTGCCAGCCTCAAGAAACAACTTGAGGGAATAGTGACCCGGGAACAAATGGGCCCCCCGAGGTGGCAAGAGCCTCGGCGAGAGGCCGCTGTGCGCGCATGCGACATTATGTCGTAGGATGCTGCAGCGACGGAGGACGGCGGTTCTGATGCCGCCGTCGTTGAGGAACCGGCTGTCGCAGCGATGGCCCCTCCCGCCAATGGCCCTTCGACTTCCGAGGAGGCCCTCGGCGGCGCACTTATGCGTCGGGTCGAGGAGCTGGTCGGGAGGGAACTCCGCTCGTTAAGAGAGGAGTTGGCTCCCTTGAGGCGGCTCGCCGCGTCTCGGGTGGCGTCGCAATCCCCCCTCCAATCTCCATCGGAATTGACGGGGAAGGGTTAGGCGGGGAAAAACAAGAGGAAGGGGAAAAAGGGGCCGCTGCTCCACGCGTCGTCCGACCCGCCGGCGGGGTCGTCTGCGTCGATGGACGTGGACCCTCCGCCGGTTGCGGGGGAGGGCGGGTCCGCCTGACGCGGGTGGTCCGGAAAGGCACCGGATCTGCCCGGAGGAGAGCGGCCGGGGAAACCCCCAAGAAAGGGGGCCCCGGGACGACTAAGAGGAGGACGCGTGCCAGGCGTCCTCTTGGCTCCGCGGCGGTAACGGTTACCGTACCGCCGGGATCGGAGGGCCTGACATACGCCGCCGGCATGCATAGGGCGACGGCAAAGATCCGCCTAGACGACCTTGAGATTGCCAAGTTTCCCCCGAAGAGGGCCATCGCGGGAGGCCTTATCTTACAGGTCCACGGAGCCGAGGGCGATCGTTAGGCGGATGCCCTCGCTGCCAGGCTCCGCACGGAGCTTGCGGATATGGAGGTAAATGTGGGTCGTCCGTGCAAGTGGACAGACGTCAGGGATCTGCCCAAAAAGGTTCACAGCGGGCAAACCGAGCGCCTGTTTCTGCTGCGGAGCAGCCGGTCACCTGGCCAAAGAGTGCCAGGCCAGGCCCAAGTGCACGGTGTGCAGCGAAGCGGGCCTGCCGCACGACCATCGGATGGGAGGCCCCGCTTGCGGAGCATCAAAATTAAAAAAGAAGACCTCGGGTCGGAGGCCGGATGCCGTGAACCGGAATAGCCCGGTTCCTCCAAATTAATTTAAATAGGAGTTTGGGTGCCCAGGACTTTTGTGCCCAGCATATGGGGGAATGGGGAGTGGACATTGCTTTCGTCTCGGAACCCCATTACGCACCCTCGGACTCGCCGCTCTGGCTGGTGGACCGCATCGGACTAGCGGCCATCGTTTGGCGAGGCACGGCCCCTTTTCCTTGCATACTGGCCCACTGGGGGCTGGGATTCGTGGCGGTAAACTTTGAAGGCGCCAACCTCGTGTCGTGTTACCTGTCCCCGAAGATGCCACGGGATGAGTACGAAGACGCCCTCGACGAGCTCAGGGCAACCGTCCGGCGATTTCCTAGAGCATCGACGCTATTGGCCGGGGACTTCAACGGCAGATCGCTGGACTGGGGCTGTGCGGACACCAATTGGCGCGGCGACATCCTAGCCAGCTTCGCTGCCGAACTGGACTTCTGCCTCATCAACGTGGGGAATACACCTACCTGCGTGCGAGCTGCCGGGACATCGGTGGTCGATTTAACGTGGGCGTCTCCTAGACTCGCCGTTAGCGTCCTACACTGGAGGGTCCTGTGGAATCCGAATCACTGTCGGACTACAGGTTCGTGACCTTCCGCGTACTACCACCGGGAAGTCGGGCGCCGGGGTGGAACGTACCACGGGGAGACCTCGGCCCTAGATGGGCCAAGGCCAGTTTCGACCCCGTCAGATTTAGAATCGCCCTTCTGACGAAACTCTGGGGCTCGAAGCGGTTGCGAGGGGGAGGCGGCATCTCAATAGACGACAGGGCCGAAGATCTCGCGGAAGCAATCGGCGAAGCCTGCGATTTCGCGGCCAACCGCGTACGAGACTCCGCCTCCAAACACACCTTCTGGTGGGGGCGGGAGCTCGCGCTCGTCCGGCAACGCTGCAACGGACTTAGACGCACATCACCAGACTCAGGGGGAGGGGTTGGACGGCGGCCCGAATCGGAGGGAGCAATCAGGGAGCTAAGCGAGAACCTCAGGAACGCCAGGAGGCAGTTCCGCAGGGAAATTCGAGGGCCCGCGCATGGAACGAGATCGTGCAGGACCTGGAGTCCGATCCCTGGGGTCGTGCATACAAAATCGCCATGAGGCGGCTAAGGCGTGCGACATCTTCGGCCACCGAGACCATCCCCCTGGCCGAGGTCCACGAGGTCCTCGAGGACTTTTCCGGGCGCTTGCGGTCGTGGCGGACCACCCGGACCTCTTCGCACGGGGACCATTAATCGTGGGGGAGCTGGAGATGGCAGTCACCGTGGAGGAGGTTGCGAGGAGCCTCCGCAAGAAGAAGGGCGGGCAGACCGCCCCGGGCCTGGACGGGGTGCGAGCGTCATGGCTCGCGCAATCGACGGAGGAGACGCACGGAGTAATAACCTCCCTCTACTCCGATTGCCTGAGGGAGGGCCGTTTGCCGAGAGACTGGAAGACGGCCAACCTCGTGTTGATTCCAAATGGGCCGGGCAATGAGGGGGAGCGCGCAAATTCCGCCCCATATGTCTTCTGAAAGACATTGCGGAAGGCTTCGAGAGGGTGATAGCCGGTAAGTTAATGGATGCCCTCAAGAACGCTCCGGGAGGAGGCCTCTCCGACTCCCAGTTCGGTTTTCGGCCCCGAAGATCAGCGATCGACGCGATGATCCGTTTCAAGAACATCGTGGAGGAAGCCACCGTCGACGGAGAAGTCGTGGTGGCGGTGAGCGTCAACGTGGCCAACGCATTCACTAGCGTCCCGTGGGCCGGAAGGGAGTACCAGGGCCCCTCTTAGCGGTCATTGGGGACTACCTCTCCAACCGGACCGTTCAATTTAGAGGGGAGGACGGCCGGGTCCACCGTCGGGCGGTGAGGGCCGGGGTTCCGCAGGGGTCGGTCCTTGGACCGCTCCTGTGGAACCTGACTTATGACTACGTGCTGGGGGCCCTTTTGCGACCCGGATGCGCTCTCCTTGCGTATGCGGGTGATATAGTCGTACTGGCCCGCGGACGCGACCTTCGCGCGGCTTTGGCGCTGGTAACGGAGCAGGTGGGAGCGGTGGTCCACCGGACCAGGGCCCTGGACCTCCAGGTATCGCCCCAAAAAACGGTGGCCATGGCGTTTGGCAGACCTGCGCAGCTGTGCGGCGGGGGATCCGTGCTGGTGTGCGGGGAATGCGCGGAGCTGCGCCCGACCCTGAAGTACCTTAGAGTGATCTTCGACAGAGCGCTGACCTTCAAGCAACATTTCATTGCAGTGGAGAAAAAAGCGGCCAGAGTCATCAGGGCGATGTGGGGCCTCCTTCCCAACCTCAGAGGCCCAGGGGAGACCAAACGACGGCTGTATGTTAACATCGTTCATTCGGTGATCCCATATGGATCAACGCTTTGGAGTCGACAGTTGGCCACATACGCGAGCTACCGCGCCCCACTCCTGGCCATCTAAAGAAAGATGGCACTCAGAGTCACCTGTGCCTACAGGACTCTCTCGCTGGAGGCTGCCCTCCTGCTTGCGAGGATGCCGCCGGTTCATCTCCTCGCGTAGAGGAACAGGCGCGTCTATGAGAGGATGCAAGATCTGAGGTCCCGCGGTGAGGTTTCCGCCGCTAGCGTCAGGGAGGTATGGTCGGCCACTGACCGGATGACGAGGACCTAGTGGCGCATAACGCTGGAGGGGCAGAACTTACCTGGGAGGGGAGTCAGAGAGGCCCTGCTACCGGTATTCGACGGACGGCTCACCCGAACCGACGGCAGCCTGGGAGTCTACGTTACCCAGCTGTTCGGGGGCTTTCGGCAGTTTCCTTCACAGTATAGGCAAGGAGGAAACTCCTCGATGCCACCACTGCCCAGCAGACAGGGACACCCCTGAGCACACAATGCAGGCTTGCCCTGCGTGGGAGGAAGAAAGGGCAACACTACGTGACGCGGTTAGCCCGGAACTAAACTTTTTTTTTATAACTCCATAGTTTATTTACAATCTGTCCAAGAGAGACAATAGGTAAATCTTATACCATTAAATAACATGTGGAGTGTTTACTCAGTAGTAAAGCATTCTTTTTTTTTACATAATCTTAGTTATTAGGAAAAATCATAAAGAATTCTGTACATTGATAAAAGAATAGTCTATACATTTGTAGAAAGGTTTTTATATTTCTTGAAGCGAGATCTTGTGTTTGCGGTTGATAGTAGGTCTTTTGCCAGTTGATTCGGGTGAGAAGTAAGCCTGTTTTTGTAATAAGTGGTGAGTTTCACTATTTCTTGTTTTATGGTTGGAATTTGTAAGTCATTTCTAATTATTTCGTTGGGTATAAACCAGGGAGCATCCACCAGGTTCCTGAGAGTTTTGATTGAAAGTGTTCTATGATAGCTATATTAGAATCGGCCGCGGAACCCCATAGCTGGATACCGTAAGTCCAGATTGGTTTGATAATACATTTGTAAATTAGAACTTTGTTCTCCAGTGATAGTGTTGATCTTCTACCTAAGAGCCAATACATCTTCCTAATTATCAGGGTGAGCCGTTTACGTTTGTGCCACATATGAGGTCTCCAAGTTAGGCGTTTATCAAGGTGAATTCCCAAGTATTTTATTTCTTCCTTATAAGGGATGGGCTCCTTGTTTAGGTATAGTGTGGATCTTGTGTGTTTACATAATGTGAATGTGATATGAGTGGATTTTTCTGTGTTGATCATGATTCGGTTGTTTTTTAGCCAAGATTCCATTTTATTGAGGTGGTCCTGTAGTAGTGAGGTTGCTGTGTTGTGATTTATGTGTGGAACAATAAAAGCCGTGTCGTCTGAGAATACTGCACAGATAACACCCCTCGTCGTTGGTAAAGCAGCTGTGAATAATAAATATAGGGTAGGCCCAAGTACACTTCCTTGGGGGACACCTGCATTGATTGGTTGTAGTGGGCTGGTGCTACTATTTGTTCCTACTTGGAAGGTTCTATTGGTCAGGTACGACTTTAAGAATTTATAGTACCGAGTTGGGAGAAATGACTTTAATTTAAATAATAGTCCTTTATGCCATACTTTGTCAAAGGCCTGAGCTACGTCAAGAAAAATCGTCTCACAATAGCCTCTCTTTTCGAACGTATCTCTTATTTTTGTAGTGATTCTCTGCACTTGTTCAATGGGTGAGTGTTGCTTTCTGAAGCCGAATTGGTCGTCCGGAATTAATTTTTTTTCATCAATGATTTTATTTAGTCTTTTTTGAAACGCTTTTTAGCATATTTTTGATATTATCGGTAATAGACTGATAGGTTTGTATGAAGTAACATGGCTAGCGTCTTTACCTGGCTTGGGAATCACAATTACTTGAGCAACTTTCCATTGTGCGGAACTAAACTGGGGCGCGATTATCCCGCGAATGATAGACGAACGTCAGGCGTGGACTGCGGTAATAACCTTCGCATCTAACGTCCTGACAATGAAGGAGGTGGCTGAGCGCGAGAGAGAAAGGGCTGGGCGAAACGCCCAGGCTCCCCCTCAATAATCGCAGGAATACAGGTTCAACTGGAGAGGATGGTAGTGGGCCGGAGAAGTCCTTTGGTTAACCGAGGATCCATTTTTCGGCTTACCGCCAGAACCATCGAGGACAACCCTTCCTGCGCACCACCGTAACGGAAGAGGATACGAGGTACCGGCCGGGCAACAGGGTGGCACGAGGATCAACCCCGTAGCCGCCCCGCTCCACAAGCCCAACATGGCCGAAGGGACGTGGATGGATGGAGCCATCCAATGAAGTGGTTGTGCGCCAACACCCATCTTGGCGTCTACAGGGAAGTCGCGGGCAAGGAAGAGAGCGACAGGCTCACACCCCCGGGGGGTTCCTGAAGAGTAGCCTGCTGTGGCTGTTTCCGGGACACCCCCTCCCAAAAGGGGTAGGAAGGCCAAAGAGAGGTGGGTTTTGGTCTGTAGGCGGGGACTTGCACATTGTGCCCCGAGTCCGACACTGCCCCAGGGCTCGTCCGGCCCTGGGGTGAATATGAGTTTTCCCCCTCTCAAAAAAAAAAAAAGGTTAGGTTGTAACCGGTCAGCGGGCCCCTAGCGTCGGAAGATAAGGTCAACTGATGGCCTGCAATGAAAGGTCAACGGTTTGCCCCGGACGCTCGCCGGTAGTCGCTTCCCGGGAGACAGCGCAGGTTCTTGACGCGTGTCGTGGCTATCGGACTTCCTCCACCCCTTATGTCGCAGTTGTATCCCTTATGGGCCAATAGTCACGGTTCCCCCGTGGTTGATCTAGACTTCGCTCCGTTTTGATGGTCGTCAGGTGTTTTAACCTTAAACACCAATGAAAAATTAAATGCTCTCTCTGGATCACCCTTCGGACCGATCCGAAGCGAGAGTGTCCTACGGATGACCAGGCTTCTTCGCTCGCAAAGGTTGAATTATTCAACGCGAGATTCCCTCTTTAACAATTTATTCATTATCCATAACAATCCTTTTCTTCAACAATTATTCAAATCGCGCGGTATTCCGCGGATCGTAAGACGGCGATCCTTCGGCGGCGTCGGGCTACGCGACGTTGAGCCCCCCTACTAATCACGTTTATTATTCCAAGATATGCCACGAATTGGCAGTGATCTGCAACTCCACTTTTCAATTATCCACTTTTAATTATTCAGATATACCGGGACCTCCGGCAGTGATCCACGTTCGATTCCTGAACTATTATCTTCTCTTTAATTATTAATCGATTTATCGGGGCTTCCGACAGTGATCGCACAACTTTAACACTTTACTTTTTATTCCCCGTATTGAGTCCTTTTCGGCTCGAATCGCGGCACTTGAACGGCCCGGGGCCCACTAGGCCATGCGACGCGGACGACCGCTCTGGGTGACTACTGGTTGCGAATTACTTGTGGGTGGCTCCGGGCCCCGTATACATACCCCAGTAGGCCTATTCTCTAACTCGTAACGACAGCTATCGTTATCGCTAGTCTACCGAAGCGATACCGTAACGACAAAATCTATTCTATAACTTTCTTGAAGCGACAAACGTCGTTAATGTAGCGACAAATGTCGTTATGGGTATCGGTAGTGTATCGAGCCCTACAAGACCTCTCGCTAAGAACGTAACGAGTAACGTCGAAGCGTTAACCAATGAGAATCCAAGAAAACCTCTTCTCTCATTGGTTCCATCGTGTCATTTAAAATATATACAGAGACTCCCAACCAACAAGCTTTAATTAAACGCAATTTATGAATTTAACGAAACAGCAAATTCAGCTTTTGTAATTATTGACGTGGGTATTAATTTTGCGTAAGTTAAGTAATATAGAAGCAGTACATTCTAAGGTATGCATAACCTTTGTGTGCATGCAAATGTTTAAGAGTGAGATTATGTTTATTCAATATATCTTAACATAATTTGTGTAACATGTACGGTGTATGTATGCACTTTCAATAACTGTGCTGTTTTTCTATTATTTTATAGAAACAATGGCAGAACATTTTCTCGAGTGGGAACTTCTAGTACTAGAAAATCGAGTACGCCAATTAGAAAGACGAATAGAGATGAGACGTCTAAGAGATGCACAAAATCCATTTGACCTTCCTTACAATGAATTTTTAAAACATTTCCGATTAAGTCCAGAACTTGCTATGGATATTGTCACTACACTGCGTCCACGATTGGAAAGAGAAAGAATTCATGGCTTATCACCAGAAGTAAAAGTTTTAGTAGCAATTAATTTCTATGCTAATGGAAGCAATCAAAATCCAGTTGGTGCAAATATGAACTTGATAGTTAGTCAACCATCCGCTAGTCGTTGCATTCGTATGAAAAGAAAAGACTATTTCAAATACTAATATGAGAAAAGATTGCATTAAGTAGTGTTGAAACTGCTTTTTAATAAAGAGCGATTGAAAAACTATGAACTTCGCTGCCGTGAACCACTATTTTTAATTTGTATCCTTTGTATCTTTCAGTGTTCACAAACTCATCTTAAGAAAACGTGAAATTTCATTGGTTGAAAACAGTTAAGCCGAATAGGGCATTGTCGCTAGCGTAACGATGTCGTTAGCTCGTTTTGTATCGATAGGGTGTCGCTAAGAGCAGTTACAGAATACGCAATTCGTTAAGCTGTCGGTAGAACAAGCGACGACCATCGGTAACGTAACGATAACGACAGTTGTCGTTACGAGTTAGAGAATAGGCCTACAGGCGGCCTGTCACTTTGATTGATGGCCTTGGCAACAGCCAAACCGCTGATCGCACGAGTTTCGCTATCAGGTCAAAGTTCATCGCGTAACCCCTTGGTTTGATTCCCCCAAGCTAGAAGTTCGAGGAGACTTTCGTTTAGCCGTGGTAACTCGTGAAAGCCCCCTCTCCTTTTACAACATGAATAATTATTCTCGAACGGATATAGTTAATTAAACGCTATCGACGGGGACAGATTTGTTCAGCCGTCATGCAACGAACGCACTACCTCGCATGTCCGAAATCGACCGCATTCTCAGTCATTTGTTAACAACAAATTCTCCATTCTACAATTATTTGTTCGGCGACTAGGGCGTTCGTATACAATGCTTATTGTAAAACTAGCCTTAAAATTACAGCGTCGTCAGACCATTAGTTAAGGATTTACGAAGTCATAAATCATTGACACCTGTCAACGATATATTATGCTTTAACGAAAGGTATCGGGGGCGTTCGCGAGGGAAACCTGTTCTTCTCGCGACGCCGACACAGAATCCGAAAACGGAATTGGATTACCTCAACGCGTTCCTGAGGAAATCGCATCGGAATATTCGGTTGCATTGGTAGCATGATCGAAGCTTCTAGATGACCTTGAACGGCACGTGCCGGTCGTCCCCCTCTTGGGCACGCCGGGAAGGTTCGGGCGGAGTGGACTTCCGCGAAAGTGGAGGTCCTGGCCGCTCGCCCTCTCCAATGTTTCTGCTGTCTCGAGAGGGGATATGTGAGGCAGCGGTGCACTGGGGTGAATCGCTCCAGGCTCTGCTATTTATGCGGAGACCCGGGGCACAAAGCGAGTCGGTGCGCGGCCCCGCCCAAGTGTCCGATATGTTCGGAAGCAGGGTGGCCCGCCGCGCATAAGCTGGGGAGCGCACAGTGCGCTTCCCCCCCCCCCCCCACGGAAGGGCCTGAGGGGCGGTAAGGCTCCCTCGGCGACCGAGCCGACTATGGCGGCCGCTCCGGCGGCTTCGGGGGGCCCAGCGGCGGCGACGGAATCGCCGTCGGCTAACGGCCCGCGCGCACCGGCCGGATCTGGCCCGCTCGGACACAGGAGTGGCGGGAACCGGCCCGTCGTGAGAGGACAGGGGGTGTCGTCGACAGGGATGGCGGTACCTCCCGCTACATTCCGGGTGTACGCTGCACCCCCCCTCACTTTCTGAGTGAGATCCAGTGGGGGCGAGGGTGAGGAGCCGGGGGATCGAGTACCTGGCTCCGTTTGCAGCCCTCGCCGCCGGGGTCGGCAGGGAACGGTAGTCCCCATAGCACGCCGACCCCCGGGGGCGGCGGCTCGGTCACGGTCCCCCCACTTTTGGGGGGTTCCCGCGGCCGGCCGCGGGGGTCGCAGGGGTTTCGAGTGAGGGCTTGGGACCCTATTGCACGCGATCCCGAGAGGTGCCGGCGGGGCGGCGTGGCCCCGCCCTGCCGGCGAAGAACAACGGATGCCGGGGGGACGCCTTGTCTCCCCATCCCGAGATGAGTCCGGATTCCAGGAGGGGCGCGGGGGGGCCGCGGTAGTGCAACCGATCCCGTGCCCCCCCCCTCCAAATGCGCCGAAGGTGGCCACCGAGGAGTTTTTAGTGGGTGCAAGTCCCACACTACCCCTGCCCCTCCATCAGGGGCGGAGGTGTCCGTCAGGAATTTTCTCCTCGAAAAAAAAGGAGGTTAGGTTGTAACCGGTCAGCGGGCCCCGAGCGTCGGGGAATATGGTCAACGGATGACCTGCAATCAGAGGTCAAAGGTTTGTCCCGGACGTCGGCGGCAATCGCTTCCCGTGGGACAGCGCAGGTTCTTGACCGGAGCCTCAGCTATCGGACTTCCTCCACCCCTACGTCGCAGCGAATTCCCAAATTGGCCAGTAATCACGGATTCCCCGTGGATGATGATGACTTCGTTCCGTATAAATGGTCGCCAGTTGTTTTGACCTTAAACACCAAGCAAAAACTTCAATTTGCTCTCTGGCGCACCCTTTGGACCGATCCGAAGCGAGAGTGTCCTATGAGTGACCAGGTCTTTCCACTCGCACAGGTTGAATGATTCAACGCGAGGTCCACAATTAACACTTTATTCAATGTCCGTAACAATGCTTATTTCTTCAACAATTAATTGAATTTCGCGGATCGCACAATGGTGATACTTCGGCGGCGTCGAGCTACGCGACGGTGTGTGCCCCCCCCCCCCCATTAATCACGATACAAGTTTTAAGATATGCCTTAACTCGGCAGTGATTCACTTAATTCACTTCTCAATTAACTCACTTTTTTAATTAATCGGATATGCCGGGGCTTCCGGCAGTGATCCCCGTTCGTCTCGCGAACTAACAATTCAACTTCAATTATTTATCCATATGTCGGGGCTTCCAACAGTGATCGCACAACTTTAATACTTTAACTTCTTCTCCCCCGTATTGAGTCTCGCAGACTCGAAACGCGGCGCTCGAAATGGCCCTGGGACCAATAGGTCACGCGGCGCAGACGTCCGCCCTCGGTGACTACTGGTTGCGAACTCCTGTGGGTGGCTCCGGGCCCCCTATTTATACCCAGGCGGCCTGTCAACTTTCATTTACGAGCTTAGCAACAGCTAAACCGTTAATCGCACGGATTCCGCGATTACCGCAAAGTTCACCGCGTGACCTCCTGATTCTTCTCTCATAGGCCGGAAGTTCGGGGAGACTCTCGTTTAGCCGTGGTAACCTGTAGGAGCCTCCCACCCTTTCTTATAATTAATTCGATTAATCGTCAACAATAGTATAAATTTATATTTCGCATACGGGGGCCAATATGTATACTCGTTGCGCGCCGAACGCACTAACTCGCATGCTAGACTAAGACCGCATTCTCGGCCATTTGTTAACAACAAATTCCCAAATTATTAATTAATTGATCGGCGACTAGGGCGTTCGTATACAATACTTAATATGAATCTAGCCTTAAAATTACAGCGCCGCCGGTTCATTAGTATAGGATTTAGCAAGTCATAAATCATTGACCCCTGTCAATGATTTATGCTTTAACGTGAGATATCGGAACCGTTCGCGAGGCCAATCTGTTCTCCTCGCGATGCCGATACGGAATCCGAAAACAGAATTTAATTATCTCGACGCGTTCTCGAGAAAAACGCATCGGAATGTTTAAGTTGCATTGGCTGCAAGTTCGGAGCTCTCTGATGGCCTTGAACGTGCCGTTCACTGGGGCACGTGCCGTGCCGGCCGTCCCTCTCTTGGGCCCGACTGCAACGGCACGTGCCGACCTGTCAGTGCTTGATGTATTGACCTGCTATCTTCGTTAATAACAGTCGTAGATTAACAAAATTGGTCGGGTTCGGTAGCTCACGGCTAAATTAGTTGCTCCCGACACAATAAGTCGCGGACGATGCTTTATCCGCATAATTATTAATAAAAAACCGCCTATCTCGGCTATACGTGCCGTTGTCGGGCGAGTTCAATATTCGCCTTATGGCTCGAACTTCCTTAGACTCGTAACAGTTTAAATTTAT
>NW_019394910.1:0-29617 GCF_000612105.2 Orussus abietinus | reverse complement strand
CAATTAGCCTACCTCCCTAGCTATATTTAAAAAATCAACCTCACTCATTCCAACACACTCACTCCACGATTCTCTCTCATTCCACCCGGGGACAAATAGCCTAATCTAAGGAGGACATCCCGGGATGCCTCTGACCCCCGAGCTCAAATCTCTCGCATACATCTTTCATCGGTTGCCATCGTTAATCGAATTTAAAGAAATTAAATGCATAGGTGCAATTGTAATCAAGATGGCAACCGAAAGAACTTACAAAATTATTTTACCGCGCCCTCTGGCCCTGAACCGTCCGAGGAGTTCTTCAGTTTTTCAGCCGGTTCTCCGGCTGCCCAGAAGTGTAACAGATGGCAAGTGCATTAGCCGTCTGCATCCTCCACCGGTCGCACAGGACGCGATCGCTCGATCCTTCCTGTGAATCTCTCAACTCATCTCTGATTTGGCAGAGATGAGTTGGCCCCTACCAGAAATTCGTTGCGCCGCCCTTGGGGGCAAAAAACGGTGAAAGCTAACGTACGAAACCAGAGGGCAGCACACGATGCGATCGCGCGACCCTGCCTGTGAGCAATCTCCCAACTCATCTCTGCACGTAAATTACCTGGGGTATTTTATTTCCTCAACTTGCCTGACTCTGCGACGCGGACAAGACGAAGCGCCGGCAAATTGTATCCTGTTGGGTGTCATCTTTTGCTATGTTGTGTCGAGTTGACGACATCAGGTGATCGCTTCGCCATTTTTCAGTTTCCAAACTTATTCAAAGTTTCCTGAAAAGTGTACAGACTCGTTACAATCATGTCGAAAGCGAAGGTATCCGCTGAATGGAGAAAACGCGTGAAATCGGAGTATATGCGACTCAGGCAGATGAAACGGTATAAGCGAGCGGACGAAGTAAAAATTGCATGGAACCAGAATCGCAAAAATATGACAGGTCAGTATTGATTAATGGCTTTTGGAACCACTGATCGACTTCAAATCAGTTAATGACTTTTAGGACTTTGCTTCTAAGTACTTTCAAATATTTTGATAAACTCTACAAATTGCTTAATTTGTCGGATACAATGTGAAGTAATTAGTTAAAGATCTCTCGACAATGATGTCCTATTTGTATCAATTTCAATAATGTATCGAAAATCAGAACTCCTCGTTGAAGAACAAAAACGCTGGGTGGATGGAAAAGCCATGTGGTTGGCTATGCAAGATATTCCGGCACACGTTTCGTGCATGAAGAAAGCAGAAGTATCGAGTTCGGATGGGGACATTCAGACGTGTCCTGTTAAGATGATCAATGCCGTTACGCCTATACCAACAATGTACACCTGGGCACCGATACAACAGAACTTCATGGTCGAAGATGAGACAGTACTACATAATATCCCTTATATGGGAGATGAGATTTTGGATCAGGATGGCACGTTCATAGAAGAATTAATAAAAAATTATGATGGAAAGGTAAAGACGTCAGTGTATTAAATTACATATTGTAATTATATGAGTTAATTTTTATAGGTTCATGGTGATAGAGAATCAGGTTTTATGGATGATTCCATTTTTGTCGATCTAGTGAATGCATTGTTAACATATGAGAAAGATGATAAAGAAAAAGAACAGCCTAAGAAAGGAAAGGAGTCATCGAAAGATAAGGAAAGTCAGAAAGATGATGATAAGGACAGAAAAGATACAGAATCCTTTAAAACGGAAGTTAAAGTAAAAAAAGAACCTGAAGACCTTGAGAGGGAAAAAGACGTTCCTTTTCCATCCATGCAGATATTTAACGTATGTCTGTAATTTCTTTGGAATAGAATTCGGTAATATGTAATGTATTGCATAAGGTTTAATCCAATTTATTATCGTAGGCAATTTCAAGCATGTTTCCTGACAAAGGCAGACCCGAAGAACTGAAGGAGAAATATATCGAGTTAACTGAAAGATCTGATCCAAATGTATTACCTCCGGAGTGTACACCAAACATTGACGGCGTGAATGCCAAGAGTGTTCCCAGAGAACAGACGATGCACTCCTTTCATACACTCTTCTGCAGAAGGTGTTTCAAGTACGACTGCTTCCTTCATCGTGAGTAAACTTCATCGTCGATAGAATGGATTTGTCTTATATCTGAGTCGTAATAAGGAGGATCGTAGAAAGATTAAAGCTACTCGACACTTTAAGTGAATTAAAGTAGAGAATTATAAACTTAATGTTTGTACGATTGTGCTTATTTACGACTGTGCAATTTAATTATGTTACAAACTTTATTCAAGTGGGACGCTCATTAATTACAATAATTTATGATTCCTGATTTACCGTAGCAGCCAGGGGGACTTCGCCGCAAGGTAAAGAACAACACTGAATACCAAAGAAAGCACACTCGCTCGAACGCCTTTTTTTGTTTAGCACAGAGGCATCATCAAGGACTCATCTGAAATCATATTTTGTTCATCATCCGTTGTTCTGTTTCGAGTACTATTAGATTGTTAGAGAGAAAGGGGAGTGGGGGATTTCTAATAGAAAAGAGTGAAAACGGGATGATCAAGGAAGATTCATTCTGTAGCGATATATAAACATTACTCGTAGGTCTCCAAGTCTGTCATCCTGGGCCAAATTTGCAGAAGCGAAAGGGGCCCGATTTGAAGCCGTTTGCCGAGCCATGCGGTTCGGAATGTTATATGCATTTGGTAAGCCACTTTTGTCCTTTGCTGTAAAATGCAAAATGAATGCCCTAAGTGCAAAAGTAAAATCTCTGTATTTCCCATAGGATGGCATGAAGGAGAAGCTTGCGGCTGAAGCAGCCGACATAAAAGAAGAGGATGGCGATGAGAAAAGGGGAGGACCAAGAAAAGTTCGAAAGCAGGCCAGTGTCGATTCTGGAAACGAAGCCAGCAGCGAAGACAGTAACGACAGTAACAAATACAGCCAAGGTGGTAGTTGCCAAGGTGAGAATAAATTCCTTACTACAAGCAACGTTCTAACATTCAAATGTTACGAAAGAACGAAGAATATTAAAATTGTACAAATTATTCCAGATTTTAAACAAAATGTGAATAAAGAGTCGAAGCCTGCGGACACAATGGAGGACCAAGCTCAACCAGAGAATCAAACGCCTTTTACCCTGTTAGGCTTGGACAAACGTAAGTGGATTAGAGCTGAGAGTGAATTTTCGTGGACTGGATCCGAGCAAAGTCTCTTCAGGGCATTGCACAAAGCATTTCCTGGAAATCCGTGCGCCCTGGCTCAAATTATGCTTACGAAGAGTTGCCAAGAGGTTTACCAATTTGCTCAAAAAGAAGCCTCTGACATTCCTGCGGTTGAGAGTCTGAAGGACTTCACGCCTCCACGCAAGAAGAAAAAGAAACACCGACTGTGGTCCATGCACTGCAGAAAAATACAATTAAAGAAAGATTCAGGTAATTTCAAGCTATTCGTTAAGGAGGTGAATTCGTCAAATCGTCGATTAATAATTTCCATCACAGGTGTACTGAATTTTAATTTTTACAGGAGCAAATCACGTTCACAATTTCGCACCTTGCGACCACCCTGGCCGGCAGTGCGACAATTCCTGCCCATGTATTCAGGCGCAGAACTTCTGTGAGAAGTTCTGCCAGTGCAGCAGCGAGTGCCAAAATCGATTTCCTGGTTGTAGGTGCAAGGCTCAATGCAATACAAAACAATGCCCTTGTTACTTGGCTGTTCGTGAATGCGACCCCGACCTTTGTCAAACTTGCGGCGCCGATCAGTTCCACATCACCAGGATTTCCTGCAAGAACGTCAGTGTCCAACGGGGACTGCGTAAGCATCTGCACATATTTTCTGTTATTTCAGCTGGTGCTGAATTTCTCGAAAGTATATTCCCATTTCTTCTCCAGACAAGCACCTCCTGATGGCACCATCCGATGTCGCCGGATGGGGCATTTTTCTTAAAGAATCGGCCGCTAAGAATGAATTCATTTCGGAATATTGCGGCGAGATCATCAGCCAAGACGAAGCTGATAGGAGAGGAAAGGTGTACGACAAATACATGTGCAGCTTCCTATTTAATCTAAACAATGGTAAGTAGTGGATATCAACCAAAGATGACGTTAAATGGTGTTTTTACTGAATTTGTTCCACTATTATTACAATATCCATTTCAGATTTTGTAGTCGATGCCACTAGGAAAGGAAACAAAATCAGATTTGCCAATCACTCGATCAATCCCAACTGTTACGCCAAGGTGATGATGGTCAACGGAGACCACAGAATTGGTATCTTCGCAAAGAGGGCCATTCAGCCTGGAGAAGAATTGTTCTTTGACTACAGGTAAATGTGTCTCTTAATTCCCATACACTGTTAACGAATTATTCTAACAACTACTGAATATAAATTACTTCTATCAATCTTCCAGATATGGCCCGACCGAGCAACTCAAGTTCGTTGGAATCGAAAGGGAAATGGAATTCCTTTAACATCAACGAAGACGTCTGTACATAATTGAGATGCAACGACGAAGGCATTCCTTCTCCCTATTACGATGTAACGATTCATGTAAACGGTAATTGCAAAGCAATTGCGAGGATCCGAGATACAACTGATCGACACGAGAGAGGACCTTTCTGCCGTTAGGAATTCTCGTGTGTACAAATGTATTTTCTTCGATTATCGAAAGAAGCTATACACAATAAGGGTAATGTTCTCGCATCGAGATCGCAGCATCCCTGTTGTCAATGTCACTGCCACTGATGTTACAGGCGAAATTGAGACTCGCCCCCACTGTGTTCAGAAAAATCGATGAAAGCGACCATACCGATACTCTACTTCTTAATTTTCATGTCATACTCCATACGGATGCAACACTCACGCATACAGTTACACAATGTAGAACCTTCGTATAAATTATCACGCGCACCCCAACAGCATTTGCTGTTTCCACACCGTTGAAATTCGTCGCCGAACCATTTATCTCAACGGACTTATTGTCTTTTTTTCTCTTTTTTAATTTACTGAAAATAAATAAGCTTTCCGAAACCACAAGCCGAGGAGATGTTTCCATGAACCCGTTGTCAGCGCTTAGAGAACTTTACATGTGAGAGCGCGTTTAAAACAGGTTTCCCTGTTCCTTAACTAACCCTTAAGGTGAAGTGAAACACGTCGAGGAACTTGATCAACGTCGATAAAGACGATTTTTCTAAATGCCTACGTTGCCAACGTTTGTTTTTATATTGACAGCTGTGTCGAATTATATTGGGTATTGTACCAAATGGCATATTCCACCTGTCGTTTTCGTACAATAATTATGATGAAATCGAAGTAAAACTCCAGAAATCCTCTGGATTCATGCCTTCTGGGCCCTAATTGACTGCGGAGGGACCCTCTGCGCCATCTGTGATTTCCAGGTCAATTGAATTTTCACTCCGAAACCTCATATATCCATCGTTTTGGCATAGAAGCGTATACAACACTTTTTCTGCCTTTATCCCGTTCAAATGCGAGTTTATCCGTTACCAGAGTGTTCTAAATTGTCGTAAAATTGTCCTGACCCTATCATTTCTCATATCAGAGCCTTCGATAATTGTAGATTGATCGAAATATGAGAGCTCGACGCCATTTTGTTTCTGGTCTGGACTAAGTTAAAAGATGTTTTGTTAAACAATCCAACTTTTGAATGTGTCAGGACAATTCTTAGATGTTCTCGAGTCACGTATCAAAGTTTCGGACAGTTTGGTTTAATACCCTTAAAAAAAAGTGTTGTATTCGAATCGACTGGTTCGAAGGGGATTTCACTTCACCTTAAGCGTTAAGTCGAAGCTAATTATTTTTGATGATTCAGCGACATTGTTTACGCAGTTGGGAAGGTAATGCGGCGCTCAGTTATTATACTATATATACTATATTATATTGGGTATTGTCCCAAATGGTATACACCACCTGTCGTTTTCGTACAATAATTATAAAGAAATCGAAGTAAAACTCTAGAAATCCTCTGGATTCGTGCTTTCTGGGGCTCTATTTAACTGCAGAGGTACCCCCTGCGCCATCTGTGATTTCCAGGTCAATTAAATTTTCACTCCGAAACTTCGTATTTCCATCGTTTTGGCATAGAAGCGTATACAACACTTTTTCTGCCTTTATCCCGTTCAAATGCGAGTTTATCCATTACCAGAGTGTTCTAAATTGTAGTAAAATTGTCCCGATCCTTTCGTTTCTCATATCGGACCCTTCGATAATTGTAGATAGATCGAAATATGAGAGCTCGACGCCATTTTGGTTCTGGTCTGGGCTAAGTTAAAGAATTTGTTTGAAAAATCCAAATTTTGAATGTGTCGGGTCAATTCATAGATGTTCACGAGTCACGTATCAAAGTTTCGGACAGTTTGGTTTAATACCCTTAAGAAAAAGTGTTGTATTCGAATCGACTGATTTGAAGGGGGTTTCACTTCACCTTAAGTCGAAGCTAATTATCTTTGAGGATGCAGCGAGATTGTTTACGCAGTTGGAAAGGTAATGCGGCGCTCAGTTAGGATCCGTGGATGATGATTTCCATCCCGGTCTTCGGAGATGTAAGAGCCTTCCGTTCGAAGGAACTTACATCAGAGTTACGTAGAACATGTTATAGCACCGTGATGGAGGGAGCAAGTCGAGAGTGAGCGCGACCACCAGTTGCGGGCGACACGGCCGCGGAAACGCACGCGGAATTCGCGCGGCCGGCCGTTCCTCCCTGCTAATAACACGTTTCTTAATAACAATTAACATATCCGACAAAAGTCTCTCCATACAAGTAGGGCGAGAAGTTCACTAAACGCCGTTAAAGAGTCTAACCGTGCGCGCATCGCGTGAACTGTTTCTTAAAAAGAAAAATAAGTAAATAAAAAGGAAAAAAAAGAAGGATTGAAATAAATAATGCATCCGCTAGGAAGATCCACGTAAAAATTAAGCGCATGTAGTCCCGCGGAGGAGTCGAAACGAGTCGACCATTCCTAATCCGAGGAACTCTCGCCAAAGAGATCTCTTAAGCGTAATGGACGAAGAAGAAGGTAATTTGTAATGTCGAATTGCATTTGCGAAACTACTCGTTTTAGTTGGGAGGAGGATAGTCGGATGTGCTCCCACCGGCACGAGTGGTTTCTAATTAACTTTTCATTCAGGAAATAATTCCCTTAATTTCTGTTCGTTTCGCGTTTGCTGGATATCCGGCGTGCCGGTTTTGCGGCTACGCGAGTTTCCTTCCCTCGGCCGCTTTGATGTGCATTTGATGGTTCATGTACACGATTACGGGTATATACATTTAATACATATGAAATATACGCGCAACAGGGCAGGGGCGGAAGTCGATTAATCGTCCGTCCACCACAAATGCGGTCCACGATAAGGCGTAAGGACGTGGGATCGATCAACGTCGAATCACTCCGTAATGAGTTTTGGCTGATCGAACCGAAGTCATCCCGACCCTCGTCTTCCGATTTGCTGGGTAACGCGAGACCCGCTAAACGTGCCGATGATCGATCACGAGAATCATTTTAACTCTCGCTGAGAAAATATCTCGAGGTAAAGGATCCTACCCGAAAGTTAACCGCAATTTGACCGATCGCTGTATGTCGGACTCGTGACAATTCTCTTCTTCCTCTCTGTTATCCTTTATCCAAACGTCATCGTTATAAAAATTCTGCGATTTTTATCTTTATAAAAAATTCTGCAATTTTTATCTATATAAAAAAATCCTGCGATTTTTATTTTTATAAAAAATCCTGCGATTTTTATCTTTATAAAAAATCCTGCGATTTTTATCTTTATAAAAAATCCTGCGGTTTTTATCTTTATAAAAGATCCTGCGATTTAGATTTTTATCGTCATAAAAATCCTACCATTTAGATTTTTATCATTATAAAAATCCTGCGATTTAGGCCCAAATGGATGTTAAGGTGAAGTGAAACACATCGAGGAACTTGATCGACGTCGATAAAGAAGATTTTTCTAAATACCTCCGTTGCCGACGTTGGTTTTTATATCGACAACTGGGTCGAATTATATTCGGCATTGTCCTAAATGGCATACTCCACCTGTCGTTTTCGTACAATAATTATAAAGAAATCGAATGAAAACTCCAGAAATCCTCTGGATTCATGCTTTCTGGGGCCCTAATTGACTGCAGGGGGACCCCCTGCGCCGTCTGTAATTGCCAGGTCAATTAAATTTTCACCTCGTATTTCCATCGTTTTAGCATAGAAGCGCATACGACACTTTTTTTGCCTTTATCCCATTCAAATGCGAGTTTATCGATTACCAGAGTGTTCTAAATTGTAGTAAAATTGTCCCGATCCTTTCGTTTCTCATATCGGACCCTTCGATAATTGTAGATTGATCGAAATACGAGAGCTCGACGCCATTTTGGTTCTAGCCTGGGCGAAGTTAAATAATTTTTTCGAAAAATCCAAATTTTGAATGTGTCGGGTCAATTCTAAGATGATCACGAGTCACGTGTCAAAGTTGCGGACGGTTTGATCCAATGCCCTTAAAAAATAGGTGTTGTATTCTAATCGACTGATTTGAAGGGAGTTTCACTTCACCTAAAAGCATCTAAAGTTTAAAGATTAAAGTTTTTTTCCAAAAATCCAAATTTTGAATCTGTCGGGTCAATTCTCAGATGATCACGAGTCATGTGTCAAAGTTTCGGACAGTTTGATCCAATGCCCTTAAAAAAAAGGTGTTGTATTCTAATCGACTGATTTGAAGGGGGTTTCACTTCACTTAAAAGCATCTAAAGTTTCAAGTTCAAAGTTTAAAGTTTGAAGTTTTTTTCCAAAAATCCAAATTTTGAATGTGTCGGGTCAATTCTTAGATGATCACGAGTCATGTGTCAAAGTTTGGGACGGTTTGATCCAATACCCTTAAAAAAAAGGTGTTGTATACTAATCGACTGATTTGAAGGGAGTTTCACTTCACCTAAAAGCATCTAAAGTTTCAAGACTTCGCGTTAAATTTTCTCGCGCCTTCGAAAATATTTCCACCGTCAGTCCTTGTCTCGAAAATCCAGATAAATGGGACCGATTCCGCGGTGGCCCAGCCAGAGTGATAAAACGTCCTATCCTTCGAGAAACATAAGAGAGGCCGCGACGTAAGATTGATCGCGAAAAAGAGATCCCTCGCCCCCGTACATTTTCCAACATTTTCCTACATTTTCCCAGCTTTTTCATCCACGAGGCCTGCAAGCTCCCGGCAAAAAGCTCGTCGATTCCTCGCCAGAGATTCCGTGACAACTCGATCCCGAAATGATCCTCTACCCAGAAGAGTTCACCGCAGCGGCCGAAACGGAGACGAGGAATTGATCGCACGAACTTGAACCTCGAATAATTAAGGTTAATCGTATCGAAACGACCGCCAGTCAATTACCGCCGCGTTCATCGCGGCCGGTGGAATAATTCCGCGGGGTCTCGCAAGATCCTTTGGACGGATAAAACGTATCGTCTATCGATACCGAGGAAGGGTTTCGAGAAAGCGATCCTACGGGCGAAGAGTCCGGGACTTCCCCTCCGAGGAAGCGAATTATGCCAGCGCTCGGCATCAAAGGACACGGCCAAGACTCTAGGGAATAAATGCAGAGCCGTCTTCTCGAGCGAAATGAAAATAGTAGCCATTGGCCGAGAGCCAGAGGAGGGCGATGGGCGCCTCGGCGTTTCTCTTCCAGAGAGCGTTCCGCGGATTCCGCGGTGCGGATTCCAAGGGTCGACCCATGTCACCCCGAGTTCCTCCGGTTGGTTCAAGATAAACCAGCCAATTTTCCAGGGCGACGAGTGCGCCCGAAAATCCCGGCGATTCCGAGGAGACCTGGAAATCCTCCCCAGGAGTCGTCCTTCGTCCTCCTCGCTCTTCCCTCGGGATCGTTCTCCCGGATCGATGCCGCTCCTTCGGCTATCCGATGTCGTCTCGGTCCTGGGGGAAAGAAAAGGGAGCGTGAAAATTTGAAAACTGGGGAAAATGAGTTCTAAGTCACGCTCGTCGACGCGGACCTCGCGCGGCGAGTTATGCTCGACAGGCGTCCCACTGGCCGCTGGACCGAGGCCAGATTAATAACGGCGAGGAGCGCGAAAACTCGGGACCGCGTCGTTAAATGCATCTAAATGCATCGTGACGTTCGCCCGTGAATAAGTATAACCGAATAGGTGCGCCCGAAAGGGTTTCGCCCCCCGAGGCGCGCCCTGGGACTTTATACGGATTTTTTTTTCCCCCCGACAAATAAATTCCCCAGAGAAATTTGACGTTGCAAAGTCCCGTCGTTGGTCAACGTTTAAAAGTCCTATATGAGAGTGTCGATTTCGCGTGAGAATGTTGATCGAATGAACTCGAGAGTCGGATACCTGGAGGTTCCTCGATTTCGAGCCGCCGCGACGCTCGCCGCGCTCGAAATAGGCCCTTGGCCTCGCCGCGGCGTCGCCCATTCTCGTTTCCTAAATACGCCGATTTTACGCCCGCGTCCCGGAACCCGCGGGATATCGCCGCACGAATCCGCCTCGGCTAATTTCGAGACCACAGCCGTGCGTTTCCAGCTGTTGGGCGCGTCGCGGCGACGCGTTTTCCGCCGTTCGACGTGACGCGTTTCCTTCTGCTCGATGCGACGCTTTTTTCGCCGTTCGACGAGATGCGTCGACGCGTTTTCCGCCGTTTCACGTGACGCGTTTCCTTCTGCTCGATGCGACGCTTTTCCCGCTGCTCGACGCGACGCTTTTTTCGCCGTTCGACGCGACGCGTTTTCCGCCGTTTGACGTGACGCGTTTCCTTCTGCTCGACGCGACGCTTTTTCCGCTGCTCGACGCGACGCGTTTCCTCCTGCTCGATGTGACGCTTTTTTTGCCGTCCGACGCGATGCGTCGACGTGTTTTCCGCCGTTTGACGTGACGCGTTTCCTTCTGCTCGATGCGATGCTTTTTTCGCCGTTTGACGCGATGCGTCGACGCATTTCCTCCTGCTCAATGCGACGCTTTTTCCGCCGTTCGACGCGATGCGTCGACGCATTTTCTCCTGCTCAATGCGACGCTTTTTCCGCCGATCGACGCGACGCGTCGACGCATTTGCTCCTGCTCAATGCGACCCTTTTTCCGCCGTTTGACGCTACGCGTCTCCTCCTGTTCGATGCGACGCTTTTTCCGCCGCTCGACGCGACGCGTCGAAGCGTTTCCTCCTGTTCGATGCGACGCGTCGACGCGTTTCCTCCTGTTCGATGCGACGCGTCGACGCGTTTTCTCCTGCTCGACACGACGCAAGCCGCGCTGCCGCCCTGAGTCGTAAACTCACATAAACCGCTACATCGAGTCTGGATCTAATCGGATCACCGCGGGCGCTTAAAGATACTCGGAACACGCACTCGAGACGGATGCTGCCCACGCAGGGAATCTTGCAACGGTTTATAAACGTCCGATGGATATCGAGATCGGGACGCCAGGCCGAATTCGAGGCGGCGTCTTCTCCCGTTTCTAGGATCCGGAAGTCGATTCTTCGACCCTCGATCCCCGGTTCAAACTCGCGAAGGATGGCACTAGAGGGATGACTATAACGATCCTTCCTATCGATGGAAAATCCGGCGGGAAAAATAAGGATGGAAGCTCTTTCAAGGATTCACCTCGTCCCTAGCAACGACGTCGCGTCATCGACGCTTTCCAGGATCCGGAAGTCGATTCTTCGGCCCTCGACTTCCGGTTCAAACTCGCGAGGGATGGCACAAGGGGGATGACTATAACGATCCTTCCTATCGATGGAAAATCCGGCGGGAAAAATAAGGATGGAGGCTCTTTCAAGGATTCACCGCGTCCCTAGCAACGACGTCGCGTCATCGACGCTTTCCGGCGTCTTCTCCCGTTTCCAGGATCCGAAAGTCGATTCTTCGACCTTCGACCCCCGGTTCAAACTCGCGAGGGATGGCAGTAGAGGGATGACTATAACGATCCTTCCTATCGATGGAAAATCCGGCGTAAAAAATAAGGATGGAGGCTCTTTCGAGGATCTACCTCGTCGCTAGCAACGACGTCGCGTCATCGACGCTTTCCATTCATCCAATTTTCCATCGATTCTTTCATCGCCGGCGAGCATCGTGCAAGGTGCATCCCGCAGGGCAGGTGTAATGCTCGACTGCCATAAAAAATGTGAACCTTGGTTCGTAAAAACCCAACCTTTCACCCTATCCGGCGCCGTGGGTCGAAACGCAGGCAAGGTAATCGGTGCCATTGAACCGCGTTATCGGTATCGGTACCGATACGTGTCGGATAACCTGAATAGACCTTTATGGAATATCCCGGAATAGCAAGAATAGACCTCAAGACGTCGCGACGTCGTACCCTCGTCTGGCTCATAGCGAATCGACGCGAGGAGTTAAGGCGAAGTGAAACCCCCTTCAAATCAGTCGATTAGAATACAACACTTTTTTTCAAGGGTATTGGACCAAACTGTCCGAAACTTTGACACATGACTCGTGATCATCTAACAATTGTCCTGACACATTCAAAATTTGGGTTTTTCCAAAATATCTTTTAACTTAGTCCAGACCAGAACCAAAATGGCGTCGAGCTCTCATATTTCGATCAATATACAATTATCAAAGGCTCCGATATAAGAAACGAAAGGGTCAGGACAATTTTACGACAATTTAGAACACTCTGGTAATCGATAAACTCGCATTTCAACGGGATAAAGGCAAAAAAAGTGTTGTATGCGCTTCTATGCCAAAACGATGGAAATACGAGATCTCGGAGTGAAAATTTAATTGACCTGGAAATCACAGATGGCGCAGGGGGTCCCTCTGCAGTCAATTAGGGCCCCAGAAAGCATGAATCCAGAGGATTTCTGGAGTTTTACTTCGATTTCTTTATAATTATTGTACGAAAACGACAGGTGGAGTATGCCATTTAGGACAATACCGAATATAATTCGACCCAGTTGTCGATATAAAAACCAACGTCGGCAACGGAGGTATTTAGAAAAATCTTCTTTATAGACGTCGATCAAGAAGATTTTTCTAAATGCCTACGTTGCCCACGTTCGTTTTTATATTGACAGCTGGGTCGAATTATATTGTGTATTGTACCAAATGGCATACTCCACCTGTCGTTTTCGTACAATAATTATAAAGAAATCGAAGTAAAACCCTCGTATTACCATCGTTTTGGTAAAGAAGCGCATACAACACTTTTTTTGCCTTTATCCCGTTGAAATGCGAGTTTATCGATTACCAGAGTGTTCTAAATTGTCGTAAAATTGTCCTGACCCTTTCGATTCTCATATGAGAACCTTCGATAATTGTATACTGATCGAAATATGAGAGCTCGACGCCATTTAGGTTCTGGTCTGGGCCAAGTTAAAAAATGTTGTTAAAAATTCGAAATTTTGAACGTGTCAGGACAATTCTTAGATAATCAGGAGTGACGTGTCAGAGTTTCGAACAGTTTGGTCTGATAGCCTTGAAAAAAAGTGTTGTATTCTAATCGACTGATTTGAAAGGTTTCACTTCACCTTAATTTGGATGAATTAATCGCACCCCGTGGATAGTCAAAGAAGGTCGAGGCCGAAAACTGACCATTCCCTATTCTTTCAGAACGCACCGCCAAGGCAATCGCCGATGACAGCAGCGACAAGGAGTTGGAGGACCTGCGAAGCAGGTACGAGGGAAAATTAACGGCCAGCCTCTACACCGGGAATCTCTTCGTGGCCGTCCTGGCGTCACTTTCCGCCCTCGTCGCGCTCTGCTGTTTGCACGTCAACGTGAGTCTCCGTGACACCGCATCCCCCAGTGTCTGGATTTCAATGAAACTCTAGCAGGTCCGAGACGATACGTCCTGAAAGAGTGGCAACCTCACCACGCCCTAGTTGTCGCTCTTTATTGCCCCGATCGGCGGACTCTCCCATCCTGGCGACGTTGCTCCGAAATTCGATCGTTAAACTTAACCTCCGGGGAGAGTTTAACTCGGCAGTTAATATCGGGAGGCCCAGTTAACGCCGGGGGCGAGTTTGGCCTCCTGGTGATAAACTTTGGCCGTACCTTCGAGGCAGTTGGCGAGATGCACGATACGCCGGTACCTACACAAGAATACAAGATGTCGACCAGCGTTTACTAGGTTTACATAAAAATGTGTATATACAGGCATATACCTATACATTCGCCCGCACCCCTCGTGATAGCGGTCCAGATTGCGGGTCCTATCTTAATTTTAATAATGATTTAAGGCACTTTCTCTTCAAGGACCTCGCGCACGTGCTCCTGCCGATGTGCGCCCTGACGACGATGCTCTTCTCGTCCACGAGTCTGCTGGTGGTTTCGCACTTCCCGACGATCCTGTCCTCGTCCCGAGCGCGGTTCCTGGTGGGTCTGGTGTCGTCCTTGGTCCTAGGTCCCGCCATCCTGGCCCTGGATGCCCCCGTTCCCCTCTGCGCCTGCATCCTGGCCATCGCATCCGCTCTTCCAAGGGCCAGGAAGCAGTGCCCCTCCTTCGTCGCCGTCTTCCTGGCGATCCTCTACCTGGGCAACAAGTGTCGCCACTTCTTCATGGACGTCGACCTCAAGGACACCGCTTACTACCTGCAGGTAAATCTCGTTAACGCTTAAGGTGAAGTGAAACACGTCGAGGAACTTGATCAACGTCAATACAGAAGATTTTTCTAAATGCCTACGTTGCCGGCGTTCGTTTTTATATCGTCAGCTGGGTCGAATTATATTGTGTATTGCACCAATTGGCATATTCCACCTGTCGTTTTCGTACAATAATTATAAAGAAATCGAAGTAAAACTCCAGAAATCCTCTGGATTCGTGCGTTCTGGGGCCCTAATTGACTGTAGAGGGACCCTCTGCGCCATCTGTGATTTCCAGGTCAATTAAATTTTCATTCCGAGACCTCGTATTGCCATCGTTTTGGCATACAAGGGCATACAACACTTTTTTTGCCTTTATCCCGTTCAAATGCGAGTTTATCCATTACTAGAGTGTTCTAAATTGTAAAATTGTCCTGACCCTTTCGATTCTCATACCAGAGCCTTCGATAATTGTATATTGATCGAAATATGAGAGCTCGACGCCATTTTGGTTCTGGTCTGGACTGAGTTAAAAAATTTGTTTGAAAAATCCAAATTTTGAATGTGTCAGAACAATTCTTAGATGATCAGGAGTGACGTGTCAAAGTTTCGGACAGTTTGGTCTAATACCCTTAAAAAAAAGTGTTGTATTAGAATCGACTGATTTGAAGGATGTTTCACTTCACCTTAATGGTGGTCCTTTTAAACAATTTCTTTTTTTATCAACGAGGCAAGAGAGAAATCTGATAAAATTACCAGGCCGCAGGGGAGACGGTCCTGCTCCTCGCTGCCATCTCTGCAGGGCTTTACTTCAGGATGCTGACGGCCAGGGCTCGTCGAAGGACCTTCACTGGCACCAGGACCGTCATCGAGTCTCGGGTGAAACTCGAGTGCGAGAGGGAACAACAGGAGCAACTTCTCCTCAGCGTAATCCCGGCTTACATCGCCGCCGAGGTGAGGCCTTCTCCTCTCGGGATAATTTTCCGCACAGAAGTCGTCGAGGATTTCCCACGAGCGGCCTCCTGGGGGGAAATTTTCGCCTCTACCTCACCTCCACCTGGCTGAATTATCCCGGAAAGGATGTCGCCTGGTAACCCCGAAAATCTGCCCTGGTGCCCCGTGGCACTGACTGCACCGTCTGTGCACTCTATCCTGTATATCCCTTGCCACAGTGAATGTGGGTAAGTGTGAGTATATAGGCGCCACCGGAAACTTGAAGGAAATTCAAATTAGAACGGCGTAATTCCTCGGCAGAGACGGAACTCCCTCATGGAGCCATTAGTCGATTTGCGTCTCCCTGGCGCAAAAGCCGAGGACGAAGTTATCGAAAATTAAGCCGCGAGCGGTGGTACTTCGTATCGGAAGTATCGAGAGGAACTCGATCTACCCCTGGAAATGAGGAGTAATGTCCAAGTTCCCGGGAAAGGAATTAAAGGCATTGAAATCAAAGGCTGAAATCACTTCCTCATCAGGCGAATAAAATATTCGATTAGACCGAAACTCCCTCGAGTTTCGCGAAAGCAGCGTCGATTTGTCAAATTGACTTTGTTCGATCCGACTGCTCAAAATGAACGAAAGAAATATCATTCAGCCAGAGAAATACTTTCTTTAATCCGAAGAATAATTATTTGACTCAATTAAGCTGGAATAAATTGGATGGCAAGGTTTATTCGAAATTATGACAATTTATCTGAGTCAAATAATTATTCTGGGAATTAACGAAACATTTCCCCACTGAACACCAAACCTAACGGTCACGTAACTTAAAACTAACAAATAACATAACGTTTGTTACAATGTAAAAACCAAACATTTACGTAACTTAAAACTAACAAATAACATAACGTTTGTTAGAATAACCTAACAGTTACGTAACATAGAGCTAACTAGTTACATGACATTTGTTACAATGCAGTAACTTAACGATTATGTAACATGGAGCTAACGGGTTACATAACTTTTGGTACTATCATATCTATATAAATGTAGCGTAACTTTGTTACTCTTATCCCACATTATATTACTGTCCTAATATTACTGTGTATATGCAGCACATATTTGTAACAAAAGAGAACTACATTGACGCTGTCATCCATTTTACTGCATCATCGTCATCGTCATTGTCATAATTCATTATCAAATGTCATAAGATTAATATATGTCATATTTTGTTTACTCCTCGTATGAAAAAATGTGACTTTAATTCATACTCGCATACACATTATCAGTAATTGTTTGCTAGTCGAATGAAATCCTAATTGTCTTTACATAAAATCAGATAGTTTATCGTTACATAATTTCATTGAAAGTCTGATGTGTCATTTAATATCTAACTATTGTCAAGTATCAAAAAATAATTAAAAGTAGAAATTATATAATTATGGATAAAATTGTGTGATCCTTTTTATTAAATATATGAAAAATTAATATTATTTTAAGGCAATTGAAATTATGACATTAATATAACATGTTACATAACATGTTACCTTACTGAGTGGGAATTAATAACTAACATCTAACTTCCATGTTACTTTTATGCTACGTAACATGTTAGTTTCGAAAACGTAACATTTACCCAACAGTTATATAACAGTGTTCACTGGGTCTTTGGTTCAATGAATGGCTCAATGATGGCTTTCCTATCCCTGTTTCAGGTTAAACGAAGTATTATGCTGAAAATGGCGGACGCTTGTCAAGAGGCCAACGCTCACAAGCAAACCCGGTTTCATGAGATGTACGTACAACGGCACAACAATGTCAGGTGAGAAAATTGTCTCAACATCGACTGAAAAAATTAAACTAATCGTTAACTCGTTCGTTTGGCCCATGCTCGAATTAATCCCGTCGAGGCAGTTCCCTTTAAATCCGTTTTCGCATGCCCGGGGGTCAGGCGATCGGCCGATATCATTAATTAATCGCTTATCAGCCTGATCAGCTGATCAGCTGCGCCGCGCCGAAGACTCGACGCACCCTAGGCTAAAAAAAAATTTATATAAAAATCCCAAAGGCTGAGAAAAATTCGAGGAACCGTCTGAACGATCATACATGTCCATCGCGCCATAAATTGGCTAATAACGGACTATAAATTTGCACTTTCAGTATACTGTACGCGGACATCGTGAATTTCACGCCCCTCTCGGAGCAGCTTTCCGCCTCTGACCTGGTGAAAACCTTGAACGAGCTCTTCGGGAGGTTCGACCAGATCGCCCAGGTGAGAACAGAGAAGGAAAAGCGAGCGATTTGCAAGAAACTAGCACCGAAGGTTACGTCCATCCGGATGGTTTATACCAAGGGCGTAAACGGGAGGGATGCCATAGCTCGCGCTCGGTTTCCCTGCACTTCTGTCTGGAGTATCGATAAATAACTCCAGCAAACACGGGAATTGCGGATACTCGGTGACGTCTACTGCTAGGACGTCTTCTTTTTTATTGTCCGAGTAAAGTTTATCACCGGGTATGGAGGAAATAGAGCGTCCTCGTTCCACGGTTGCATCCTCTTCGCCCTTCCCTCTTCGCAGACCCCCCAGGAATCTATACAATTCCTGCAGAAAAATCGAGAATAGGGTTAAAAAAAGAAAACATTACAACCCTAGTAGCATAGAATAATTTCTAAATATTTCTTTGTAATCTTTGCTGAATATCTCAAGCGACAGATTTTTTTAAGATTTCTTGTAGATTTCATTCGAAGATATTTGAAATATTTCTTGAAAAAGTCAATGACACATTTAGTTTCAATAATTTATAAACATATATAGAAATTATATTTTTTTTTAACCTATGAATATAATAAAAATATATTCTTTACTTCACGACCACTATCGGAGACTTCATTTGGTATGAAAAAACACGAGAAATTTTTCTAATATTTTCGTTCCGCTGTTTCATTATGGGAGCGAAACGTGTGATTTTGATTTTAAGTATTTTTAAAACGTTTATAATGTATTCGGCAGATAATATTTAAAAAATACTTGTATTAAAATGAAACGAAATGTTTTGTATGTCTGGTAGAAAAACATTATGAAAACCCATGGAGCTAATATTATATAAATATTATAGAGATAACATTCTAAAGTAAACGTTTTGCAAATATTTCAAATGTCCGTTAAATATTTACAAAATGTAGGATATTCGTTAAACATATAGAAAATATAGGACAAATATTTTGTGCTACTAGGGAATAAAACAATAACTCCGAAAGGAAAAGGCTCGCCGTTAGAATTCGACTATGTCGACTCTAAAACTCCACTAGGGGGAACAAAATAAGAATTCGCGGTTCCGCTCACGGTATTACCCGGCTTATGGTCTTCCGTAAATTTTCATCCTTTTAACCGCCTTGGCGTTACTTCGCGAGCTCGCAAAAGGTTTCGGTCTGATCTCGGCCTCTCCAAGTTTCCCAATAAAGTCTCTTTGACGTGCCATAACCGAGCAGCAACGCCGGTGGGCACCGCATCTTTCGCCCGACATCCACCCGTAACACAGCCCGGACTCCTGCGGTGCAATCCAAGATTAATGTTAACCTCGGATGAGGAAACTTTGCGAAATTGGATGTTATTAATTAATCGCCTCTATCAACGCAACGCGGTCAGCGTCTTCGGCGCTCCCTCGACTGTTAAAGCAAATTGCACCCGGCCCGTAACCCCAGAATTCGCGCTTTCCATCAGCGACCAGGAGAGCTTTCGTAGTTCCCTTAAGGTGAAGTGAAACCCCCTTCAAACCAGTCGATTCGAATACAACACTTTTTCTTAAGGGTATTAGACCAAACTGTCCGAAACTTTGACACATCACTCCTGATCATCTAAGAATTGTCCTGACACATTTAAGATTTGGATTTTTAAACAAAATTTTTTAACTCAGCCAGAACCAAAATGGCGTCGAGCTCTCATATTTCGATCAACATACAATTATCGAAGGCTCTGATATGAGAATGGAAAGGGTCAGGACAATTTTACGACAATTTAGAACACTCTGGTAATAGATAAACTCGCATTTGAACGGGATAAAGGCAAAAAAAGTGTTGTATGCGCTTCTGTGTTAAAACGATGGGAATACGAGGTCTCGGAGTGAAAATTTAATTGACCTGGAAATCACAGATGGCGCAAGGGTCCCTCTGCAGTCAATTAGGGCCCCGGAAAGCATGAATCAAGAGGATTTCTGGAGTTTTACTTCGATTTCTTTATAATTATTGTAAGAAAACGACAGATGGAGTATGCCGTTTAAGACGATACTCAATATAATTCTACAGGGCTGTCAATATAAAAACGAACGACGGCAACGAAGATACAATAGTTAGAAAATCTTGTTTTACCAACGTCGAGAAAGCAGATTTTTCTAAATACCTACGTTGCTGACGTTCGTTTTTATATTGACAGCTGGGTCCGATTATATTGGGTATTGTCCTAAATGGCATATTCCACCTGCCTTTTTCGTACAATAATTATAAACAAATTGAAGTAAAACTCCAGAAGTCTTCTAGATTCATGCTTTCTGGGGCCCTAATTGACTGCAGAGGGACCCCCTGCGCCATCTGTGATTTCCAGGTCAATTAAATTTTCACTCCGAGACCTCGTATTCCCATCGTTTTGGCATAGAAGCGCATACAACACTTTTTTTGCCTTTATCCCGTTGAAATGTGAGTTTATCCATTACCAGAGTGTTCTAAATTGTCGTAAAATTGTCCTGACCCTTTCGTTTCTCATATCGGAGCCTTTGATAATTGTAGATTAATCTAAATACGAGAGCTCGACGCCATTTTGGCTCTAGCCTGGGCGATGTTAAATAATTTGTTCCAAAAATCCAAATTTTTAATGTGTCGGGTCAATTCTTAGATGATCACGAGTCGTGTGTCAAAGTTTCGGACAGTTTGATCCAATACCCTTAAAAAAAAGTGTTGTATTCGAATCGACTGATTTGAAGGGGGTTTCACTTCACCTTAAGGGGTTACACCACTTTGACCCACCCAAAAATGACGGTTTTTCAAGAATTTTTTTTTAAGAATTAAAACGTTTTTATCCAAATTAAAGTACAGTAAGGTATTATACTACTATTAAACAACAATATATTGTTTTGTATTTGTTTATTTACAAAAATGGCGGCTGGAAAGGTGATTTACCGAAGCGCTGCGAAAATCCATGATCGTGTGGTGGGCACATAACTCGGTCCAGGTTTAAGCTAGATCAATGAACCAAAAAGAATTGGTGTCTGTAGCCCAAAAGCTAGCGAAACACGTAGCCGTTTTCAAAAATATGCCTTTTTCACAAAATGGCATCGATTTGAAAGGAAAGATACGTATTTTGCCCTGAATTTCGTTAATTAATGTTGCATAAAAAACGCGAATATCAATACATTGAAAAAACCATACGTATTTCGCTAGATAAACATATGTGCCCATAATTATGAAAGTGGTCTAAGTCATATATTTTTTGTATCGAAATTACATTGAATTAATTTCGTTTGAAATAATATGGCGTGAAATAACTGATAAACTCATTTTTTTTTTTAATGTTGACTTAGACCACTTTCATAATTATGGGCACATATCACGAATAAAATAAAAAAGAATCAAGACAATTGATAGAAAATTGGCGGATCTAGAGTGCCCAGCGATTTTTAAAATGTAGTTTAAAAAAAAACGCGTTTAAAGTATAAACGCGTAAAAATTTTTTTTAAATTTCCAAATGGTATAACCCCTTAAAGCGGCTTTAACAGCTGACCGCGAGTCCCACTCCAGTGGCCGCGACGTTAAACTTTACGATTCCCGTAGGTTTAATTTCCCGCCTAATGAAAAATTGCAAGTTCAAGGCCGCCGAGTGCGAACCGCGATCAGCTGTGTGTCTTTACACGCAACGTAAATGAAATTACGCTGAAAGAACCGATGGTTATCTGGAGATTTAATTAACTTGCACTTACGCCTCACGGCCGAATGACTCCTGCGAGGAAATTCCTCCCCAGGGGTTTCGTTCCTCCCTGAGATAATGCAATCCTCCCCTTTTGCTCCCCTCCGCATGTCGACGTCGCATCGGGCGCAGTTTTTCCCCAAAGGGGGATATTCCTCTCGGCTTCCGGGATCGGAAACGCCACGAAACGCTTAACTCATCGTCGGAGGGTAAATACGGTTTTTCCAGGCGCGTACAGGGGATGTATACCCGGGATATATCCGCATTACCTACCCCACATACTCCCCCAGTGATGCGCCCTTCGTAGCGGTCTAGATAAGGCGAGGCTCGTCCCTTTTCCCGGGATTAAAACCGCCTCGTAAAGTCAGGGCCTTTTCGGATCGTTTGATCGACATCCTCTCGAAAATCCCCAGGACAACCAGTGCATGAGGATCAAGATCCTGGGGGACTGCTACTACTGCGTCTCCGGACTTCCGGTCTCCAGGCCGAACCACGCGTACAACTGCGTCAACATGGGCCTGCAAATGATAGAGGCGATAAGGTATCGATTAACGAAGGGATGAATTATATCCGAGCCTGGTTTAAGGTGAAGTGAAACACGTCGAGGAACTTGATCGACGTCGATACAGAAGATTTTTCTAAATACCTACGTTGTCGATGTTGGTTTTTATATTGACAGTTGGATCGAATTAGATTGGGTATTGTCATAAATAGCATACCTGTCGTTTTCGTACAAGAAATTCTTGAATTTCGCCTATGACGACTGCATACAACCCCTTCAAAACGTGGACCCACGTGGAACAGGGGCTGGAACTTTTACGGTAATGTTGATAAGCCAAGGAAGGAAGTCGGCCCGTAATCAGTAACGTAACATTTAACTAACAATTATATAACATTGTTCAGTGGGGTACTATGAAATCACGCTCTGTTTCCGATTATAAAATGCATTTTAGTTATGAAAAAGAAATTCTTGAATTGCGCCTATGACGACTGCATACAACCCCTTCTAAACGTGGACTCACGTGGAACAAGGGCTGGAACTTTTGCGGGAACGTTGATAAGCCAAGGAAGGAAGTCGGCCCGTAATCAGTAACGTAACATTTACCTAACAATTATATAACATTGTTCAGTGGGGTCCTATGAAATCACGCTCTGTTTCCGATTATAAAATGCATTTTAGTTATGAAAAAGAAATTCTTGAATTTCGCCTATGACGACTGCATACAACCCCTTCAAAACGTGGACCCACGTGGAACAAGGGCTGGAACTTTTACGTTAACGTTGATAAGCCAAGGAAGGAAGTGGGCCCGTAATCAACAACGTAACATTTACCTAACAATTATATAACATTGTTCAGTGGGGTACTATGAAATCACGCTCTGTTTCCGATTATAAAATTCATTTTTATTATGAAAAAGAAATTCTTGAATTTCGCCTATGACGACTGCATACAACCCCTTCAAAACGTGGACCCACGTGGAACAAGGGCTGGAACTTTTACGTTAACGTTGATAAGCCAAGGAAGGAAGTGGGCCCGTAATCAACAACGTAACATTTACCTAACAATTATATAACATTGTTCAGTGGGGTACTATGAAATCACGCTCTGTTTCCTTATAAAATTCATTTTTATTATGAAAAAGAAATTCTTGAATTTCGCCTATGACGACTGCATACAACCCCTTCAAAACGTGGACCCACGTGGAACAAGGGCTGAAACTTTTGCGGGAACGTTGATAAGCCAATAAAGGAAGTCGGCCCGTAATCAGGGAACATTCCATTGATCCGCAGATTTGTCCGCGAGGCGACCGGCTTCAACGTCGACATGAGGATCGGCATTCACACGGGGAATGTCCTGTGTGGGGTCCTGGGGCTTCGGAAATGGCAATTCGACGTTTGGAGCGACGATGTAACCCTTGCCAATCACATGGAAAGTGGCGGCCTTCCCGGGTGAGATCAATCGAAACGTTGCCTGTCGAATTTCACGAGAGAGCTCGAGTCATGCGTTAAATCTCCCCATACGTGTATGTACCGCGTACATGAAAAGCTCGTAAACCCATATATGGAGGTATTTCCAGGGGTCCGAGATTCGAAGCGGGAATTTGGAGCGACTCGGTACTCGCTGAGATACTTTGAAGGATGACTCCATGCGAGAAACTCGTTTCCGGTAAAGCGAGTACCCCGAGTACCCTTTAATTCGTACCTTAAGGTGAAGTGAACCAGGAATTTGATCTACGTCGATAGAGAAGATTTTTCTAAATACCTACGTTGCCGACGTTCCTTTTTATATCAACAGCTGGGTCGAATTATATTGGGTATTGTACCAAATGGCATACCCCACCTGTCGATTTCGTACAATAATTATAAAGAAATCGAAGTAAAACTCCAGAAATCCTCTAGATTCATGCTTTCTGGGGCCCTAATTGACTGCAGAGGGACCCCTGCGCCATCTGTGATTTCCAGATCAATTAAATTTTCACTCCGAGACCTCGTATTTCCATCGTTTTGGCATAGAAGCGCATAAAACACTTTTTTGACTTTATCCCGTTCAAATGCGAGTTTATCGATTACCAGAGTGTTCTAAATTGTCGTAAAATTGTCCTGACCCTTTCGATTCTCATATCAAAGCATTCGATAATTGTATGTGGATCGAAATATGAGAGCTCGACGCCGTTTTACTTCTGGCCTGGGCTAAGTTGACATTTTTTTCCAAAAATCCAAATTTTGAATCTGTCAGGACAATTATTAGATAATCACGAGTCATGTGTCAAAGTTTCGGACAGTTTGGTCCGATATTCTTAAATAAAAGTGTTGTATTCGTATCGACTGATTTGAAGGAGGTTTCACTTCACCTTAAAGGTCGATTTCAAATTTTTAGGCGAGTCCACGTAACGAAGGCGACTCTTCTCCAGCTGGGCGATCGCTTCGAGGTCGAGCCTGGGGAGGGAGGATCGCGAGAGGGCTACCTTGCCGACCACAACGTCGAGACCTTCCTGATAATTCCACCCAAGGTAACATTCGGTGAAACGATAAAGCAACCGGTTTAAAAAAAAAAGGAATTAATTAATAACGAATATAAAGCATATACATTGCCTTCCAGCAATCGAAGAAGCAGCGCGCGACAGAGGGCAAGGACCGATGCATGACCGTGCCCGGACCAACGCCTTCAAGGTTGGCAATGTCCCTTGCCATTGATTAATTAAATCCCCATAAAGATCCTCTAATCTCCTGAACTACTCGATGGAATCGTCCACCAGGTCACGGCCTAGCAGTAAGATGACGAAGTACGTGGAATGCTGGGGAGCCGACAAGCCTTTCGCGAACATCGCCGAGACGACGCTGGCAAAGAACATCGGGCTGACGGTACGAGGGTTATGGTCCATCTCTTCGGCAGCTAGGCTGCTATTTCTCGTCTCTAATATAATGATATCACGTCTTCCAGAGCATCGCGATGATCGAGTCCAACCTGCTGGCGAGTAGCGTGAGCTGCTTCGACATTAAGTAAGTGTTGGCCCGGAATACCCGACATCTTGCAAGTTCAAAGGCCGTCTTCAGCCTCTCAACCCTTGAAACCCCCTCAGGGTGGAGAAGGTCCTGAAAAGAAAGGGAATCCAGAGATATGAGAAACGCACGAGGCATAAGAAAGGCCGAAGCCAACCGTAGGAAGATCTTAAAATTGTAACTTTGATATTTTCCGCAGACAATGGTGCGGAGGGAGCGAGGGGTTGTCGCTGTTGACTTACCGGTTCAGAAACAGCACCCAGGAGCGTCAGTACACGGGTCAGAGGGATCGAGACTTCCCTCGCTATCTCCTAGCTTCGAATGTCCTCTACATGACGATGTTCTGCCTGCAGATCATTTATCTACCTAGGTGAGGTTGCGGTGGACGAGTGGAGTCGCAGGTTTCGAGGACCTCCCTTTTTCAGGAGCCTCGTGGTCTACGGGTGTTTCTCCGCTGGTTTCGTCTCCCTGTGCATCCTTGCTGGGATATCTTGGCTTGCCAGCAAGTCGGAAAGTCGCTTCGGTAGCAGTGATAAGCCGGGTCTCACCAGAGGAATCGGGATCGCCGTTTACATCTCGACGGCTACTTTGGCGGTGGCATCTTCTCTGATCAGCTTGGTCGACGTCGACCGGACGGAAGGGTCCGACTTCGTGCCGGTATGTGGAAGAATCTCGACAAGCAAAACCATGGCATGCTGTGAATATATTGGGTTGATGCATAAGTCATTGCGCATTTCTTTCAAATATAAAAATGCGCGCAGAAATTAAGGTGAAGTGAAACACGTCGAGGAACTTAATCGACGTCGATAGAGAAGATTTTTCTAAATGCCTACGTTGCCGACGTTCGTTTTTATATTGACAGCTGTGTCGAATTACATTGAATATTGTACCAAATGGTATACTCCACCTGTCGTTGTCGTACGATAAATATCAAGAAATCGAAATAAAACTCTAGAAATCCTCTGGATTCATGCCTTCTGGGACCCTAATTGACTGCGGAGGAACCCCCTGCGCCATCTGTGATTTCCAGGTCAATTAAATTTTCACTCCGAGACCTCGTATTCCCATCTTAACAGTTATGTAACATGGAGTTAACGGGTTACATAACATTTGTTACTATCATATCTATATAAATGTAGCATAACTTTGTTACTCTCATCTTACATTATGTTACTGTCCTGAGATTACTGTGTACATGCAGCACATATTTGTAACAAAACAGAACTGCATTGGTGCTGTCATTTATTTTTTTACATCATCGTCATCGTCATTGTCATAATTGATCGTCAAATGTCATAAGATTAATATATGTCATATTTTGTTTACTCCTCGTATGAAAAAAAGTGTGACTTTAATTTATACACGCATATACGTTACCAGTCATTGTTTGCTAATCGAATGAAATCCTAATTGTCTTTAAGTAAAATCAGATAGTTTATCATTACATAATTTCATTGAACGTCTGATTTGTCATTTAATATCTAACTNATATATAATATACTAAATTGGAGTCCCTGCATTCAGGCGTTCGTGCACTCGGCAGTAATCGCCCTCCTGGTAGGCTGGACTCACCTGGGCATCGGGTTCCTCCTGAAGCTGGGAGTGACGCTGATCTCCATACTGGTAACTCTGATAGTTCTCTCGCAAATCCCGGCAGTGGCCGTTCGCTACACCCAAAGCAACAACGAGTGAGTATGTCGAGCCAGGGTGATCATCCGAGGAGTCCTCGACCTCGTCCGGCGATTCGAGTCGCGGGTGTTGATCCTTGTGTTCAGATTTTCCGGTGTCCACTACTTGGGGCAGATAGGGTACCTCCTCCTGTTGGTGGCCTCGGTGCTCCACGTCTTGGACAGGCAGATAGAGTACACCTCCAGGACGGACTTCCTGTGGAAGAGCAAGCTCAGGGTCGAGCAGGACGAGGTGGAGACCATGAGGGGCATCAACAAGATCCTGCTGGAGAACATACTTCCGGCCCACGTAGCCGATCACTTCTTGGCCACCAGAACGAACCAGGCGAGTGGATAATCAATTTTCAAGTCCATCTTCGGGTCGATCATTTTCAGATCGACCTCGTTCGGCATTTTTTAACTTCCATGTCTTAAAACGATATGAAAAGATTATTATATATATGTGCCCATAATTATGAAAGTGGTCTAAGTCATGTATTTTTTGTTTCGAAATTACATTGAATTAATTTAGTTTGAAATAATGTGGCGTGAAATAACTGATAAACTCATTTTTTTTTTTTAATTTTGACTTAGACCACTTTCATAATTATGGGCACATATCACCTTAATACTGAATTTTCAGGATCTCTATCATGAGAGGTACAACAGTATAGCGGTCATGTTCGCCTCCATCCCGAATTACAAGGAGTTCTACGACGAGACCGACGTTAATAAACAGGGCCTGGAGTGCTTGAGACTCCTCAATGAGATAATCTGCGACTTCGACAAGCTCCTCCTGAAGCCGAAGTTCTCAGGAATCGAGAAGATCAAGACCATAGGGAGCACCTACATGTTGGCGTCGGGTCTCAGTCCTGGAAAGGAAGGATCCGATGAGAGGGTCGGTTTTCCACAGATTTGCTTTTTTATTTATTTCTCTTGGTATGATAAAATATTAAAAATCCTTACGGTACTCTGAAATGGGTTTTCTTCCTCCTGCAGGATCCGGAGACGCGTCACGATCACAACGTGATCGTCCTCGTCGAGTTCGCCATTGCCTTGATGACGATTTTAGATCAAATCAATAGGGAGTCCTTTCAGAGGTTTAAACTGAGGATGGGTATGACTTGGTGGATTATCGCTGACTTGGTTTCATGATTTCATCTTGATCGGTTTGTTTCTCTTTAAGGTCTCAATCATGGCCCCGTGATCGCTGGAGTGGTCGGGGCACAAAAGCCTCAATACGATATTTGGGGTAATACGGTAAATGTCGCCTCGAGGATGGACAGCTGTGGAGAAATGGGCAGACTCCAAGTCACCGAGGAATCGGCGATGGTCCTGAAGAGTGCTGGATACGAACTCATTTGCCGTGGACCTACCTACGTTAAGGGAAAGGGCACGCTAACAACTTATTTTGTTAAGACGCCGTTCGACGATAAGCAGAACGGGTACTGAAGACTGCCTTTGTTTTTGACAGTACGTCTTAAAAAAGTTGAAGAGACGAGGGTCGAGGAAACGAGTGTCGTCCGAAGACACGAGCGTATTTTCTGGCCTCTCGAAGAGCCATCTTTCAGATATGCCGAAGGCTCGAACACAGACCAAAGAAATGTCCGGATGACCCGAAATTCAAAAGGAACTCACGGCCTCTGGTACAACTTATGCACTTAACGATAAGAGAATCAGTAGATGAAGTAGCTCTAAGGATTGAACGGTACCTAATATGATACAATATTCAAATGAAGATACATCGTTAACAGGAATGAAAGGATTTGTAGTTCGATAGAGTGAAGCGACCTACTAATGATCGTTCTTGTTCCTTTGACTGGTCGATATTAAATGATTCTGCACAAAGATGACGTGGTAGTCTTTTATAACTTTCCGTGTCCTATTTTCTAAACACTTTAAGTTAACTTCGTAGTCATGCCTGGGAAGATATTGTCTGTACGGCTTAGAAATGTATTAAATATCGTATCGACGAGAGAGTATTAAATTTCCTCAGTAAATATTCACTTTTAAACATTTTATTGATTACTTTAATAAAACGCACAAGGGAAAATGTGGTATTTTCTTTAATAAATATGTCATAAAAATATTAAACGTTAGAATTAAGTGAATATGTACAGTGATTATTCATCGCCACGTATCGCTCGATATTTAGCTAATTCATTAGGGAACACACGATTTAATTCGACAAGCATATTTGCTTTAAACTTTCTGTACCCATCGATTTTCCCCTTAACTTGTTCATTTTTTGTCAATGCCTTTTCTATGCAATCTTTCGTGTAGAGTTGCGGATTTCTTCCTTGATCGATGTAGCTGAAACGAATATACTCTCGTACACAATATTCCTTCTATACTGTAAATTCGATCATTTGTACAATTCAAATCATTATGAAAAGTCTAAAAACAAACTACTTACTCGAAAACTTCTAAAGGTACGTGGACATCCTGAACTTGCGATTTGAGCTTATCGATTTCTTGCAACCCACTGACGAGGCCTTGACTGTAACATTAAATAAAATGCTGATCTAACGGAAAACTTTCACACGATAAAATTTATTAATAAGTTAACAATTGACATTGGATTGCAAACTTCTGGAAAATATTCAGTTGAATAAGAGGTTATGATGGCTTATAACAAACTTGAATCACTCTACATTTCTGCTTCCTAGGAAACGCTACGTCATGTTCGATATATAACGACAACTAATAAAAGTTATTAACGCAGTAAATTTGTAGACGCAGGAAAGCGTCATTTTTGTGAAACTGTAGACACGTAGCTATCTTGAACGTAGTCTAGATCAATGATTAGGAGATAAATCCATGAAATTTTAACACTTACATTTTCTGATTCAATACGTTCTGGCCCTGCGGTTGAAAATCGCTAACTATAATGCGAATTTGCCGCACATTTTCAATAAAAAGCTCGAGCTGAGTCTCCAAGTTTTCCAAGGCAGACGCCATCTTTTGTTCTCAATCACAGACTGGCTTCAACACACTTCAACCAGAGATGAGTTGGGAGATTGCTCACGGGCAGGGTCGCGCGAT
>NW_019394909.1:0-29265 GCF_000612105.2 Orussus abietinus | reverse complement strand
AAATAATAACTAATATTTAACGTCCATATTACTTTTATGCCACATAACATGTTAGTTTCGGAAACGTAACATTTACCCAACAGTTATATAACAGTGTTCACTGGGATTGCATTTTAAAAAGTAATTAGTAAGTCGAAATAAAAAAACTGAATATCGTTAATTAATTTTAAAACGATGTAAAATTATAAGGGCATTCTTTGAATTTCTAATTAGTCAGGTATTATTTGACAGGTATTATTTAAGGTGATATGAAAATAGGCATTTGAAGGGTCAAATCGTTCGTGAAAGTTTTCTCCGAATTGGGTGTATCGATTCGTTTAAAATTTTACCACGTGAATGAGGAGGTCCTAAGGTAGGTTCTGAAACTCATGAAATTTTATTTTCTTAGAAAAGATTGTATTTACCGAGGACTAGAATCAAAATGACATCGCCACGCATATTTTTGCTATTTTACGCTTTTTGGAGGTTTAGAATTGTAAGTGAAAACTTTCAGGACATAACTCGAAGAATTAAGAATACTATGGTAATCGAATTTTGCAGAGTCACGTGGGAAAATCCGAAAAATACTTTCGTGAACGGTTGTAAGAAAATGCTGACATATTCCATGGGTACCATGTGCTCCTAGAACAACAATTTAGTTCTAGTTAAACGTGCCAGATGGCGCCGTTGGTCGATTAGATATAAAAAAATCACAATTCCGAGGTATTTATTCAGTTTTACTTCGATCTTTTTATAATAATTCTACTACAATGACAATAACAATAGGAAGTACTTCATAATGTGTAATTTTCAATGTAGAGGGTAACAGATGTCAATATAAATATAAATGTCAGTAACATAGCACGTCAGCTTATGATATCACTTGAGTATTTAAAATGGCATTACCACAGAAAAAAAATATAGATGAACTTCATTTTATCGACGTCAATTAAATTTATTGGCGCTTTTCATATCATTTCAAGGGGCCTTGAGACTGACCATCATTGGGGTCGGTAACACCGATAGCTAATTGGTTCGCATCAATTTACAATGCACTCGAAATCTGAACGGTAAATAATTAGAACTTACAAATCGAATTGCGAGATGAAAATTAGAAGACCTAGGAGGCATCACTTTATTTTTCATCCTCCTAATACATTTTTTCTTACAAGGAAACATTCCCAAGTGTCCGCCACCGATCTTATTGATTTTCATATACTGTTGAAAAACACAAAAATCTAAGAGACACGTGTTTTTTTTTATATCTGCAATGATCCACATTTAAGGGGCGAAACAACCCCCTAATGTTTGGTGATAATTCAATTTTTATAATAATTTTCGTAGAAGCAGTGGAGGGATTTCGACGAAACTTGGTATAAACGTATTCTGTATAAGGACGGTGAAAACACAATATTGTCCAGCAATGCTACACCCCCCCAAGGGTGTGAACGAATATCGCTAATTCTATTTTCGTAAAAACAGTTAAAATCCAATTTTACCGTTTCACCAAGGAGATTGTATTACTAGTTGGAAACGGGTGATGACTGCGTCATCGGATCTGTTGCGAAACTATTTTAGTCTCTTAAACTTTATTTTAAATTTATTTATAAATAATTGCATGTTATGAAAACCAACGACATTTTGAGGAATTAGCACGTTCACAAGATTTATGTACAATGAATTGGTCACGATATAACCCAATAAAGCTAGTCGGAATATACCCGTATACCACCTACATTCATTGTTTACAATCGATGTGTAAATGTTTATTGGCAAAAAGCAAAAAACCCGTATTTCTTCATTTTTTGTGAGCAATCATATCGCGTAAGTGGAATTTAAGTAGAAGTGCTTGTTTAATACATATTACAAAAAAATGTCGCCTGAAGGGGTAGTTCACTCCCTCGGGGGGTTGTAGCATTGCTGGACAATATTGTGTTTTCACCGTCCTTATACAGAATACGTTTACATCAAGTTTCGTCGAAATCCCTCCATGGCTTCTATGAAAATTATTGTACAACTCGAATTTTTGCCAAACTTTGGGGGGTTGTTTCATCCCTTAAATGCGGACCATTGCAGATATAAAAAAACACGTGTCTCTTAGATTTTTGTGTTGTTCAACATGTATGAAAATCAATAAGATCGGGGGCGGACATTTGGGAATGTTTCCTTGTTAGATTACATTTTTGTCGACCATGTATTGTGCTTATTCCAAGTCAGCTATACATTTAATTTTTTTAGGAGTCATGCCCCCTTGAGCAACAAAAAGGAAACCCATCAATGTAAAAATCAAGTCTGTATATGATGTATTTCCAAAATTAAGTGCATTGAAAATTAACGACATATTCGGTACATTTAACATGATGTTTCGGGCTATTTTAGTTCACGAAAATTCCGTCTGCGAACAGCGCCAATTAACGCGCGTCAAAGAATCGATTCTCATTTCGAGGTATGGACTGTCATTTTATTTGGCAGATAGTGGTTCTCATTCTCGGCTATTAAATACTGTTGCGGATGTTCGAAGGAAAGTCTGAACGCGGGTTGCACTGGATGTGAGAGTCAAATTTGAAGACTGGTTAATTCTCGACAAAATATCGAGTCAGGTCGGTTTTCTATACACCACATTGTATATCTATCGGCGTCGGTAGCGTAAGCAAACGACAAATGTCGGTAAGAGTGTTTCTATACGCGTGAGATATCGATATTTGTCGGTAGGAAGCGTCGCTAGCTGTCGAAAGTTATTGGTAGACTACCAAGAATTAGTGGAGGCCTTGTTAACGTTTAACGAATGTCGTTCGAGCGGATGTTAGGTTAAAAATAATTTTAATGATAGTAATTCCTCTAACGGTTCCTTGGCTTTATTGTTCATCAGTAAGAATTTTTTAGAAACGGAATGTAACACTTTGTTTTTAAACCGTTTAAGAAAATAATTTGTTTATAATGGTACGTTTGTCTCTAACTAAAAATTAGGATAGAAAATGTATACATAATGAATGAAATATAAATAATTCAATGCAAACGATGTACATATTCAAAATATTAAAAATATTTAAGTCACTACAGAAAAGGGAAAAAAAATGGCAACACATTTTCTAAAACATTAAAAACACTTATTTCTTCAGAAGTCAACTATTCACCACAAAAAACATTTACCGCGTATGATTTATCGAAGTTAAAACATTAACCACAGAAGCATTGATAGTTTTCTCCAGCATAATATTGCCTTGCAGTTTAATTCTCTAATGGTATAAACGATTTTTACGAAAATAACTAATTTGCAAATAGGACACCAATCGACACTATATTTACAGAATTCCGCGTCATCCTGTTTAGAAGAAGAGTATTTACATAGAACGATAATAACATAGGGTTCGAACCGTTTCTGATAAATTATCATATAAAAAACATAGGACCGAATTTTTATTCCATCCATAATTATTCTGTTGACAAAAATATTTTGAATGTAGAATGCTGTTGTAGCCCCGATAACTTCCTATTTGCGCAAACGACGATTAAGAAACCTCGCATCGGCAGTTCCAGGAGTGCGAGTCGACGACCGATACGGTATTAGGCAAGGTTCTTTGCTAATAGCCGAGCACCATGTCCATATTTCGTGATAGCCTAGAAATGCAAGACGACGACCCGGCGAACATTCTCAAACTTAGAATTGGGCAGCATGACCACATATGGCCACGGCCACAAAACGGCAAACGCAAGAAGATCAACCTTGGCAATAGCAGTCGAGAAGAACGACAGTTCAAACGAAGAACTGAATTGGGCAGATTGGTCTCAAGGATAGGCTTATATACAGCTATTTTCAATGAACTTTTAGTATTATCTCATGATTCTGAGTATTAGTTACTCCCTGGTAACAACGCCTCTCGACTCGCCTTGACGCGGTTCCATCGTGCACTCGTGAGTCGATAACAACACAATTAATTTTTATCTTAAAGCGCGGTTGTTGCGTTACGAACAGCATCATAGAATAGCGTTTCATTACTACGAATCTGAAATTGCGTATGTTTCTTTGTCCATCTCATAATTTAAGGTCGGATCGGTCTTGTGTTTACAATTTTGAATTTAGCGGGTTTCGATTATGGGGAAGCCGCGTGTTCTATTGCCAGATTTAGGCCGGGGACGACAAGCAACGAGCAGCAAGCGAAAACCAATGATAGCATTGAATTTTTCCGAACTTATGATCAGGACGTGGACGTATAATACATGGACTGCTGAAAATTCGGTTTGCTCATTGGTTGTCGCTTGCTGCTCCTCGTCTGTCGCTCTTGGCTTGAATCTAGCAATAAAACCATCGACATATAATATATTGTAAGGTGGTGGACCGGTAGCCCCCCCCCCCCACATTAAAGGGAAATAGCGTTCTCATGGAGGTTGGGGTGGCTTCCTACCCACCATATTTATCTTTAGAGCGAATTATCTGCCTGCGAGTGACGCTAGCGAATGTCCGGACGCTATTAAGGGGAATTAATATGGGAATTTGTATGCCAAAATAGGACAGGGTCCAGGCAGTGGGGCCGAGGGAATGCGCGGTGGGTTATTTAGAGGCTCCTCGAAGGACGCGCGCCTTAAAGTTCGCCCATGAGGTCCTGACAGCGCGCGAGGGTTTCGGGCTCCCAACGCGACCCTATACTGCGCGGCGAGGCAGAGACCGCTGTTGCTGCGCTGCTCCAGGGATGCGACCTTATTAGTCGGCTGACGCCAGGGGGTCGACACTCCTTATGGGAGAGGTGTAACGCTGAAGTTAGTTCACCTACTCCAAGCAAAGACTGCGCTGGTGTCGTGACTTTTCGGTCTAATAGAAAGAGAAGAACAGAGAAAAATGTTCTAACCAATAGCAAGAGACTCCAGGAGGCGCAGCGTAGATGCGCATAAAAATAGTCGGGACAAGTGAACCAAAGTGAACCTAACCTTGATTAGTGGCAATATTTTTACAAGTTTCGATTACCTCGGGTATTAAATCGCGAACGTGAGTTTGTGAGTAAAAGTGTAAATCAAGAACAGTTTGTAGTTTCTTACTATAATAATTGTAATAATTAAATGGATTAAATGCGATCTATTGATCGCATTTAATCCATGAAAGTAATCATAACAAAAATTAAATTTGTATAGAATTTGTATATTTATACATTCATAATAATTAATATTTATATCTTAATAAATATGTTACTTTTTTAACTAATGTTTAATATAATTATTTCAGTTCTTACAGAGATTTAAAACAGGCGTTGCACCACTGACACTTTTGTTACTTCTTTTATGTTTAATATACTGTTTTCTTACATTTGTGTGTCAGTTTAAGCAACGTCTATTTTGATCATTGCAAGTACTTTTTAAATCCCGAAAATATCTCTTCGTTTAATAATTCAATTTGAATAGCCCGCCAAATATTTTAGTTTGCGAAGAAGGTTTACTCCAACCGAAGATGGCGGTAGTGCATAAAGCGTTACACCCCAATACATGGTAGTGTCGACCCCCTGGCTGACGCAGCGCCGCCGGGTCGGAGCCAATCCGTGTGCCGTCGGCAACGTGGCTCATCCAATCCGCGCCCCGGATACTGCCAAAACGGACCCGACACGGCGTGTGTGCCAGAACGTGTCGGCATTCCATGGATAGTCGTACTAGTCGGAGTATATCAATTAGAGAACAAAGAAAGATTGCGAAAGACCCGATTGTGGAAATTGGAAAGTCCATCGTGCTCCCAAGCCCGCAAGTAAGTCCCGAGGGGTCCGAAGTATCATAGGGGAAAATCCGTAATTGGTAATAGGGGAAAGTTCGTAATTAAAACTAGTGTAACCCACGATCAGAATGTTTAGGGGAACTACGCGTCGCGAGGGCTGCGAGGGAGTTCGCGAGTGACAGCCGCGGCGTAAATATTAGGTTGTCCCATAAGTTTCTTCCCTTTTTTTCATAGGACATGAATACACGATGCGGAAGGAACTTATGGGACAACCTAATAGGTAGTCGTACACGGCCGAGAACCTGCGCATATCGATGTAAAATTTTTGTGACTTTGTGAGTGAGATTTAGGGCCGCCGTCGTGCGGCTAGCGCCCGAAGGATTCGGGTTGTATGAAATAAATTGAGCGCCAAATTTGTGGCGAAGACCACGTCGCAATATGGACCGCGACAGTTCTCGTTCTTTCACTGTTCTGTCAGCGACAGATCGGGTCTACGCTTGTCTGCGCTGATAGAATGCACAGCAGGTTTTTGACAGTTGGTTGACAGTAATATGCATGTGCACATATGTAAATTACTTTACTGCGCACCCCTGTTGCACAGACACGCGTAGACCCAATCGCGAGAGTTCTCGTTCTCACACTGTTCTATTATGACTCGAGTTCACGTGCAAGTTGCGTCACTTCTTGCTACAGCAACTTGCATTTGCGGGTACACGCCCAACAAACTTGCAGCAAATTTCTTGCCGCAATATTATTCAATTTTTATTGTTTATTATCATTATTCGATAATATCAATACTTATAGAAATGTATTTATTAATGAATTATAATTTTAAAAAATGTTATTGTTACGGTTGTAACAACCCTTTAATAAAATGATGTATAATCTTGTTTTAAAACCAGCTTTGAACGACTTCCTTGGACTTAAAGGACTTTAACGATTAAAATTAATAAAAGAATACGATCAGGTGCCATCCGATACATTCGAAGGGTAAATTACCCCTTGCGTTCAAAGGAATGTGATTCGTAGAATATAAGACAGTGGAGTTAGCTGTCCTCGCAACTAGTGCGTAGCCGAGTGGTAACGCCGTGCGAGCGAGCAGGATGCAGTGCCAGGTTTTCAACCTCTATATGTAAGTAATATTTCATTCTCTCATTTTTAAGAACTACAGTTGCAATGAAAAATACAAACACGGTTACGTTCAGTTTTTATATTAATACAATCTAAATATAAAACAATGTAATACGTCTACACGATTCGTCCAGACATGTGATTCACTTTCGATTTTTCCTTCACAGTAATATTTGATAACAATCGTTCTTTGATATAAAGTAGACTGATAATGGAAATCGAACATAACGAACGAAACTGAACAAACCGAAATATTACTTACATATAGTGTTTGAAAACCTGGCACTGCATACTGCTCGCTTGCGCGGCGTTACCACTCGGCTACGCACTAGTTGCGAGGACAGCTAACTCCACTGTCTTATATTCTACGAATCACATTCCTTTGAACCCAAGGGGTAATTTACCCTTTGAATGTATCGGATGGTACCTGATCGTATTCTTTTATTAATTTTCATCGTTAAAGTCCTTTAAGTGCAAGAAAGTCGTATAAAGCTGGTTTTAAAACGAGATTATACATTATTTTATTAAAGGGTTGTTACAACCGTTAAAATTCGTTTTTCGAAAAAAAAACAAAATATGTTTTTTTTGTATTGTTCTGATCTATAAATTAACCAAGTTTCATTTGGATAGAGCAATTACTACTCGCGTAAGGGATAAAAGAATTATTCAAAGGGGTGGCTAACCCCTTAAAAATGAATTTTTTTTTTTAATTCCAAATGTATGTTTCATAATTCTTTATTCCCTACATTTTGACGGTTGTTCCATGAAAATCGGTCGAGTGCTTCTATATGAAACAGCAAACTCACCCCCTTTCACGGCCAACTTTGAAGCCTGATTTCACCCCCTAAAAGTGTTTATCCGCCGATAAAGAAAAAACACGGATCCTTTAGATTTTAGTCCTCCATAACATATTTAAAAATGAACAAAATCGGAGGGGGACATCTCAGGTACCTTTCTTGTTAGTATTGCAGTAAATTTATGCACTATAGGAAAAACAATAGTATAGGACTTTTCGACTCCTTTTTAAACAAGGATAGCACTGTATAAGTCGTGTCTATGAATCCTGTTACACCCTGTATAATACGAGACCTAGGAATGCTAGAACAATTTTAGTTCCTTCGTCATCTTCGCATCTCCGTTTACTTTTCTTACAATAGCAGATGGCGCAAACTACGCTATGCTGCACCAATCGATCTAGAATACTGGACTGACTGTCCATCGCGGCTTTCTGCTTCATAAGAGAGATTGAGGGAGGGAGAAGAAGGGAAGGTAGGAAGGGAGAAAGGGGAGGAGGAAAGGGAGGTAGGGAGCGGGAGAGGGAAGATGAGGGAGCGGAAAAGAGAGACGAAGCATTTAGCGCGAACTTCATGTTGGGTCGAAGAGTATGAATTGATCGAAGGATATCCGAGATTTTTATCAAACTCATTTATAAACCTTTTTCGGTATTTTCCACATGATTCTGCAATGTTAGATTACTATAGTGTTTTAAATTGTTATATCTATGCCCTAAAAGCCTTCGTGTTTGTATCTTAAGCTTTCAATAGGCTTTTGCCATTTTGGTTCTATTCCAGGATATATATAAAACTTTGACGTAAAAATGTCTTTGTCTTTTTTTTTTTAATATGGGGATTCAAACTTAGCGTACGAGTCGGAGAATACAATCTGATGCGAGAGGTACGAAAATCGGACATGCAAGTATACGAATGAGACAAAAACACCACGAAATTCTACGTATAACGTTAGTGTTACGGTTCTGTCCAAAGGCTAAAATTCTCGATTTTTTTTAACGAAATTATTCGAAAACTGACCTCACTAGGAATATAAATTTTTTGGTAGTAAAGTTTCAAACGACTCGGTACACTAAATTCAAAGAGAAGTTTTGTATACATTTTGACATCTCAGAGGCTACTATCATATCACCTTAAGAATCGCGAATTTTATTAAATGGTTTTTTCTTATTTTTCTGTGTACTTACAATGTAATGGCCCAATCAACAAACTTAGCCAATCCCTTTTCAAGCTCCTTGATTTGAAACCAATTTGTATGGAAGGGCATCATGTAGGGAGCGCGATTCTGGTCATAGTAACGATTGAAGTCTTCTCGCAGCCATTCAAACACTTCCTCAGGATCGTGATTGTGAAGAACACATTGGTCCAGATAAGGACAATGTCCACCTTCGTAGCTTTCCACGTAATGCGCGTTCAAAGGTATTTCCCAGACGCCTGCAAATTAAATTTCTACTAGTTAAATTACTTCTATTTTGTACAAAACAACCAAAAACGGCAACTTTTATTTTTACCGGAAATTTGCGAAAACGAAAAAGAAAATAACCTCTTTATAGAATTGTCCTTCAAAAATTCTACATACCTAACTTATTATTCTTAACTTCCGTTATCTATACACATGTTTTTATTGTGAGGCTTCATTGCAAATATAATGTTTTAATATGATATTTACCTGGAAACGTCTTAGTAGGACATGTTCCAGCCTTACACTCGTGTGGGATTTTGTAGTCTAAGGTGTACGGCCAAATCGGAACTTTTGAAGGAGAGATGCCAATACTGCTGTCATATATGTAACCGAAGTCTTCCAGTACCTTATATTGAGTGTTGCGACCAGGTTTCAAGTACGGTGCTCGCATACCTACTACTTCACTTCTGGATATGTTGCTGAAATGCTTCAAAATCTCTCGCATGCCGATCATTTCTCCGACCCATTCTTCGTAACCCTTGTCTTCGAGCCCCTTCTGAAGTCTAATTTATAATTCTAATTATATACAACACACGATATGTTTTTTTTTATATATATATATTGGGTTATTTAGAGCGCTAAAAATGGTGTTCCTGACCACCGGTATTTAAATGGAGGGAAATTGTTTACATGGTCGAACGTAGACTGCAGAATTCTGCCTGTTACATGTAACAGCGGGGGATTGTCTCACACGTGACGATAGGAATAATATACGTACATTAGATATGTATAGAATATCCATGCACCTATAGGAAATCTATATCATTCATAGACACTAGCTATACTGAAGATAGATATCTATTTTACGTATACAGATCTATATCACGTATACGCACTGATTAGATATTCTATAGATAATCGCAAACCTCTAGGTTTAGTATATACATATCCATGATTAATCTATATTCGCATATAGTGTCCATATATAGTCACATTATATACGTGTATTGATTATTTATAGATATCTGTGATTTTTTATTACGTATACACTTCTGAGATGTTTAATAACGTAATATAAATATCTATCCCTTATATATGAACAGTATATAAGGATATAGATCAACCGTAGATATTCATGTCTCAAACCTCGACATCTGCGATTATCTGAGGAATATCTATATTATGCCTATAACGTTGCGCTAATAAATAGACGTAATATGTATATCTACTTTTTGTATATGAATAGTATATGTGAATGTAGATCAACCATATATATACATATACCAAACCTAGATATCTACGATAATCTAGAGAATATCTAATGAGTGCGTATACGTGATATAGATTTGTATACGTAAAATAAATATACCTTTAGTACACCTAATGTATATGAACGATATAGATTTCCTATAGATGTATGGATATTCCGTATACTCCTCAGTGAAGGAAGATTCTGATGAGTTGCACGAGAATGTTGGAGGTAAGTCTCTTTTTGCTGTAAACCTACTATCGTCATTAGCACATTCTTGATCCGCTACCTGTTTATTTTCAGTTTCAGTGTTATATTTTTCGTCCTCAGAAACTGCTGTCCACTGTTGTTCCCTTTCACGGTTGCCACCAGTAGTTTCGGCCGGCTCCGATAGATGGCGCACGAGACTCGTATGGCTTTCCCGCAAGTGGTACATATGGTAGTTCGTTTGTATATAAGATCCAATACCGTTTTTTATGTTTAAGTCGTAATACCGTTCTGCTTTACTATTTCAGATGCCGATACTCCAGCTTTACTTCGAAGAAAGACTGCCTTTAGCTCGGAAACGAGGAGAGAGAAAAAAATGATAATCTTTGTTCAACACACTTCAAGCAATGAACAAAGATGTTCCTCAACTTCAGATTAAAAATATATAAGAATACTGTGCTATGGGCACATAATTAATGTCCATAATCACATGTCGATAATGTGTCCAATTTGTCGTAACATTGGTTCAACATTGACCTGAGNTATAAAATAGATATTATATGTACTGTATATTAGATATCTGACCACGTCTCATATACATATCCGAATTACTTACAATATACGTATATTAGACGGTCATTTACCACTATTCCATACATCTTATAGATATCTTACGAATATCTGTAGATAGTCAATACACGCATATGATAGGTATATGTAATGTGAGGGATAGTGATGAGTACAGATTCGGTTTATTTTCCAATACTTTTAACCGTCTGGCGGCAACCGGAGTTACCCTCGTTAATCAATTAGGTTAAGTTTCGTCGCTTTTGTACAGTTATTTATAAGTTGTATTCCGTCTGTAATGTTTAACGTTTGTCTCTTAGGCCCTTGTTACATTATCGACGAGTTCACTGGTCGATTATGATTTTCTTATCGGTGCCTCCATCTACCGATTAGATTTCGGCGGAATTGCCTCACGAAGTAATTAGATAGTACTCTAAATTACCGATGACACCGGCAAAAGAGAGCAGGGGTGGGTTAGATGACGAACGGGAGGACCTTCTATGTTTCGGCGGATTGTTCTAGGATCTGCTTCTCATTGTCGAGAGGAAGTCAGGTGTCGCCACAGCTACCGATCGTAGGTGTCGAGAGCCAAGCAGCTCCCGGATACCTAGATGGAGAACCACCACCACTGTATCGCGCTGTCGAATTAAACACTCCGTTAGGGCCCAACCGGGTAGCCGCAGGATTGCGTAAACCCGTCTAGGGATGAAATTGTTTCCGTTCAATTTTATGAATTTTCCGGCCTTCTCGTAGTTAATTCCTCGACCCGTGATCCACCACCTGTATTGTTGATGCCGCGGTTATGTTTGACTTTGCCGACTTGTGAACCTGGATTTTTATGTGCCGCGGTCGTTAATCGAAGCTTTTCCGTTGTAAGTATCGTATATGTCGCTCGTCTGTCCAGGTGTCGCACCGGTGAAGCACTAAAGAGCACCTTTTTAACAACTGCCGTATTCACAATTGTTCGTAGTTCTCGATTGGGGATGGTCCAAAATACGAAGTTTTACTCCTTAGGTCTTTCTTATGTTACGTGGCCGCCGAGCTCTTTGAAGAGGATCTGTATCTTGCCTTCGCCGAGGCCTTTACTTTCGGTGGCGTTTACGTCCGGGCAGACGCAGTAAGTCCACCGTTCAGTACGTTTGCGTAGTTATCCCGAGGATCAATTATATCTGTAGCGATTTTCGGTGCCAAGTGAATTTCGTGCAAATCGATTTCTCTGTTGCGTAACTTCTAGGCGAATCGATTATTAGTGTATAATTATTCATATTATTCTACGATTCTCAATTACCCGCATTGTGTTAATTCGATGTGCATCGATTTTCTGCGTTCTTTGGATCCCGCGGGTGTCGATTTTTCCGTGTTACTCGGATCCCGTCGTCGAGGACATCGGCATTTTCGAGGACGTCGTAGTCGGCGTGAAACCCCGATAGCCGAACCCGTTGGCACTAACTCGAGCTTGTCTTGTCATTGAGTTCGTTAAGGTCGTTTCGAGGTAATTCATTGAGTCCGTCAAGCTCGCCTAAAAATTAATCCGTTGAGTCGGTCTTTTGTTTCGTTTCTGTTTTGTGGAGTTCCAACGTCAGTGACTATGCTACCCTAACGGTGTTTGTACAGATTTATGTCAGGCACAACCATCCGCTAGTAAACCCCCTGTTTACTTAAAGTCCGACGGAGTAGAGTTTTTCCTTTACGTTTGGTAATCGACGTTACCTACCCCCTATCTGTATCCCGCAGGGGTTTCCTGACCTAGCTGACTCCTGTCAATCAGGGCTCAAGCCGAAAAATTTCCTTAGTACCTAGGGATGCCTGGTGCGTAAAATTCCGAGAACAGTGTGAAGCGCGGCCCGAGCTCGGAACAGGTGAAGTGAACCGTATCTGACCCCGGCGGGTTCAAACCCTTTTGTGACGAAGCCACCTAATCCTCTCTCAAATTCAGTTCAGATTTCTTCAGTTTAGTTTTCTCGTCACATAACATACATGACTTCTAATCCGAATAGATGATTTCCTTGCCAAGTATCCTATTCAAGAATTACGCTTTTAGGACTAATTTGCGTTTGATGGTGTCGTTGTCAAAAGAATTTGTATGCAAAATTTTCTTGCATTTTGATGTAGAGTCTGAAACTGTTGTGAAAATCACCATGAACTACTTGAGAAGGTCGATTCCATTGTGGACATTCCATTTACGTTTAATACCAGAAGTTGAATTATCATTATTGAGTAGAGCATACCCAATTTACTTATTATAATATTTCGGAATTATCGTATAAACTATTCACCTCCATTTTGATACAGGTGAACGGATGGTCACCCTGGATATTGTTAGGTAGATTTTAAATGTACTGTCGCACAATTGGTTCAATATAATACAAACGGTTTTATGAAATTACTTACGATATGGTTTCCGTAGCAATCTCATGACCATCATGTGCCAAACTTTGCACCATGTTGTAATTGCAGTACTCGTGGGATATAAAGAAAGTGCCTTTCAAAGGACAATTATTTGGATTCAATCTGTCTTTCGTGAAGATTTTTTGGTAATGGTCAAAGTTATTGTGATTAATTGCTCCGTCGAATGTCATTAATATCATCTGAGGTACCTGCAATGACAAAATGTGTTAATTTAAACATATGTTTACGAAATCAAATCATCAAAACAAATCTATGTAACATATTTTTGATGATTTTATTGTTATTTTCGTAAGTGTTTTATGTCCGATTAGTGTAAAGATAAGTAATACCTCTTCCGGTCTGAATCCCCCAGGAATGATGGTGCCATCTCGAGAGCAGAAGCACTCTGGAAGTTGACACTGAGACGTGTCACACCTTTCTGCCAAGTCAATAGGAGGCTCTGTTATTGGAGCAATTGCTGCACAGAAAAGGAATTAAAAAAATAATTGGAGATAATAAATATTGTTACCCAAATTACTTACTTCATATTATACTTACTTGTAGCAATTGGGCCGCACCGAGCTTCATTCTTAAATGTGCAAAACTTGCTAATGTCATCGAAGTGCAGACCAGAAGGACATCTGTTGAGGTACGGATATCCATCGACACACTATAAAGTAAAAAATGTGCATTATAAATTTGTCAGTTAAAATTTTATTGCTTCACATTTTGACGTTCATGATATTTAGGACCGTTAAATATAATCACACGTAGTTGCACTATAAGACGCTTAATTTATTAGTATGTGATCATTTATTCAGCTATGTTATGTGACCACTGATACTCGTTAAAAATGAACGTGCACACGTCTCGTATATTAGAAGATAAACGCCGGACATGATTTGAGTCATCAACGATCAGTTAGAAAAATGAAGGAGATCGAGAGGCAGAGCCACAACCCAGCCTTGCCAATATATTAGAAAAAGATGCAAAATGCCACATTGCATAGCGTGATAACCATCTGATCATGATCGAAAATACAACACAGAGGTACTAAACGTAGGGTCCAGTATCCCCTTATTAATAAGTCGGAGATGAAACACATTATAAAAACCACTGTGGAACAACATCTCAAGTCAATAAGCTCAATACGCGTATTGCGTCCACACATCGAGTCCGACTGTGCGTCCGAACTCACCTCTTCACATCCATTAGTCTGGGCCTCTCGGGACAGACAACTGTACTGTGAGTAACAGTTGGGTGTTTCGGTATTCCGACAACTTTAAGGTAACAGCAGGAGGAATTGTGAGTTCCGGATCGATGGAAGGAGGGATAATGGAAGACTAACCCTAAGACAGGCCCCAGCTTAGTGGAGTGCACGCAACCAGCTGGATGAATGGGGCGGATCCCAATTGGACACTGGCCGTTTGGACACCATATGCACACTATTGGATACGAATTATTCGACACGGTATAAAGATGACGGCGGTGCCGTTAGCTCATAACACTGGATACCGGTTCCTGGCCTAGATCATTTTTTTAACAAATGATCATATACAAGTTTTGATAAGGTGTAACAGTTTTTCATATGGTATACAGTTCGTGGGAGGGACATGCATGTTTTCAGTTTAGGTCTAAAATATAAAACGTGCATCTCTAACATGAAATATTCACCTAGTCCTATAATCAGGAATAGGTTAGGTTAGTTTTTAAGGGAGCATCTGAGGAGGAAGGGGCCGGGCCGCACCCTGTAACCCCCACCCCTACCTATGTTCCCTCCATTTCTATAAGTTCTCTGGATCAAATTCAGTTTCGTTGTCATCTTCGCATATCCGGTTCCCTTTTTACACCGTAGATGGCGCTAATTACTACGTGTAATGGCCATTGAAATATATAGAAAACTGGAACGCTCTACAAGCATAAGGCCGATATTTCATTAGCACTACGACAAACGACGGAGTGACGAAGCACAAATATAACGTTCTGATTGGCTGCAAAAAATAGGGGAACATCTACTGTATGTTCTTTGCAGCTAATCAAAATCTTTTATTCGCCCTTCGTAGGTCCGTCAATTGTAGCTGTAGCGTTAATGAAATATCGGCCTAAGCATTGTGACGAAGTACTCTGTGGGCGGTCGTCCCAGGGACAATACTTTATGATTTATTTCTGACATACTTAAATATTGGTTGATGACAGTAAAACACTTTATTTTATTTCATTTTTATGAACCTTTCATTTCAGAACGTTTGCTGCTCGTGATCGAGGAGCCGAGGGGGCTTCGATAAGAATTATTTTTGTTTCTATAGACTATAAGTTCGCTTAGATTTAGCCGTTAGAGCATCCTCGGAACGAAGCGAATGCGGATTCAGAAGAAGCATCAACATCCGGGACAATCGCCGAGGGACGTCCTCAAACGTCACGGACAAGGACGTCTTCGAGGGACATCCCTACCGGCAACAGCAGTGGCTGCTGTATTGGCAGAGCCTCGCTCCGCTGCCGCCTATGGGGCCGTGGGGAGAAAGGCCGTACTGAACCACTCGCGGTTCGGCGCTTTCCGGCAAGGGCTCACCCATGGCGGCGCCACCCGGTCACCGCGCTCGTACACGGATTTCTAGCCCCTCACTGATGGCGGGAGAAGGGTGCATTGTCGGTGACCGTGGGCCCCCCTCGCCGTGAGTTTTCAATGGAACTCCTATAAGGGCGGCGAGGGGGGTCTCAATTGTAGCGCCGTCCTGCGCCGAGGCCGGGGCGCGGTGACCCACGGATGGAAGGGCTCTCCGGTCCCCTTGCCCTGGAGGAGCCGCATCAAGGAATGCCTACGCCCCCAGCTACCATTCGGATAAAGAGCTCTATGGAGACCAGGATTGGCGTCACCAGATCCCTGAGAAGTTTTGTCCTTGGTCAGCATTACGCGTGGCGTCACGGTCCAGCGCCGTGCTCGGATTGGACGGCAGGCGCGAATTTCAAAGCCGCGAGTGAATGAACGCGCCGAGCCGGCTTAGCGCCGCGGCTGACAGCGTTCTGTGTTCGAAATTTCGAACTTGGCAGCTGTCAATTGGTCGACGCGACTTGGCAACCTACGGAGACCAATCACTGAAGACCATCGAGCCGCCGCCGAGGAGCTGCTTCAATACTCAGCGGAAGACCGGGTCGAGGACCCTGCCTTCTTAGTCTTCGAAAGTCGAGCCGTTCAAATGTGTTTCAAGATTTCGCTGCCTTCGTTATCTGCATTTCCACCGCTGCCTCAACTTCATCCGATTTTGCTGCCTAAGGAGGATCGCCGCATCCTGCTCGGATCCTACCGACGAGGGAGCATCGCCGCATTCTACTCGGATCCTACCGACGGGGGAGCATCGCCGGACTGGCCAAACCCAAGGTTTGAGCGTACAGATTTGAGATTAAATTGTTTAACCTTTCGCCATTTCCGCTATATCCTCGAGTATCCCGTTGTCGGGCACTTTGCGCTCCTGTTTGTGGATAATTTAAGGAAGAGCTTTAGTACAGTATTTTCGCAAATATGTTGGAAGGAACAGTAATGAAATACATCACTGCCGGAGAAATTGGGAAAAATTATGCTCTGGTATACATACAAACGTGTACGCCGAAATGGTGGCATAAGTACCTGCGAGGACCAGTCATTCTAATGTACACATACTTATGGGAACCACGTAGATTATATTGCACACTTGGTCGTGGATTGTTGAAGGTATGTTTATAGTTCAGTTTCCTTCCGAATATGTTCGAAGATATCAGTAGCTAAATAAGTATAATATATGCAAATAAATGCTAGAATATGACTGGCTGTAATGAAAATGTACGTGTACGCCGGAATGGCCGATTCGATGTATAGATACTTACAGAGACCGGCATTCCAATGTACGCATACTTATGGGGACCAACCATTTCAATATACAAATACTTATGGGGACCAACCATTTCAATATATAAAAACGTCTATGGACTAGTCACGCTTTTAGCTTTTTGTACTTGTAAATGGATAATTGGAATTGGCTGTTATTATAAGGCTGCAGCGGCACTAAGCGGCAGACCGGAGTTGATAAGAAGTGGGGGAAAGTCGCGCTGCGGGACTTTGGAGGGGAAACTCGTACGGAATTCCTGGCAGCATTGTATAGAGTCTCGCAAAAAAATCAAGAGTGTTCTTTCTCGTCCTTTCTTCTGATGGAATTTATTACCTATGTATGGAAAGTGATTCCAAGAAAAGCCAACGTGGTGTAATTGTGAAATATTCAGATGGCAAACGATACGAAGCAGAAATCATCGATCAAAAAGGTTAAGTATCTATGATGACATTTTTCAGGTTACTTTTCTATTAAGAATAATTCATTTAAGCTTAAAGTGGATAAACTTCATATTTACAGTTTATATTTTATGGAAACCTTTCAAACTTACTCTTATTATTATCCTTACGTATTTACTTACATAAGATTTAATTGCCGGAAACTTTTCACACAGAACAAAAGCTCTATTATACGTATGTAGAACGTTTTCATGTCTACGGGATGTTTCAGTATATCATAATATATATTTGATTTGATTCAACGTACTATTCCCGTACCTTAGGTATCGAATATCGCTGAATCTATTTTTTCGTAAAAACAGTGAAAATTCAATTTTATCGTTTCACCACGGAGATTGTATTACTAGTTGGAAACGGGTAATGACTACATCGTCGAATCCGTTGCGAAACAATTTTAGCCTCTGAAACTATTTTTTAATTTATTTATAAATAATTGCATGTTATGAAAATCAATGACATTTTGAAGAATTACCACGTTGACACGACTTATGTACGATGAATTGGTCACGATATAACCCAATAAAGGTAGTCGGGATATACCCTAATACCACCTACATTCATTGTTTACAACCGATGTGTAAATGTTTATTGGCAAAAAGCAAAAAACACGTATTTCGTAATTTTTTGCGAGCAATCACATCGCGTAAGTGGAACTTAAGTAGGAGTGCTTGTTTAATGGATATTACAAAAAAATGTCACCTGAAGGGTAGTCAACCCCTTGAGGGGGTGCAACAATGCTGAACAATATTGTGTTGTCACCGTCCTTATACAAAATACGTTTATGCAAAGTTTCGTCGAAATCCCTTTACTGCTCCTACGAAAAATATTAAAAAAAAACGATTTTTCTCTAAACTTTGGGGGGTTGTTTCACCCCTTAATTGTGGACCATTGCAGATATAAAAAAACACGTGTCTCTTAGGTTTTTGTGTTCCTCAACATATATGAAACTCAATAAGATCGGAGGCGGATACTTGGGAATGTTCCTTTGTAAGTTACATACAAAAATATTGAACTATAGCATACTGCTCTTTAATTATTCACAAGTGAGAACGCAAAGTAACCTATGTGGTACCTATAAGTATCTGCACATTGAAATGCCTGCCGCATAATTGTCCGTACACCAACGAGTTGTTATACCCATCTCATTTTTGCAAAATCGTAGTTTGTCGATGCAGAAAGAGAAAACCATGTTTCCTGAAATTTCAATTGGTCATGTCTGTGCGATGAATGTTTTGTACCAAATTTTATCGTAGCTGGATATAAACCGGGTTTAATCAAACGTCATTTTTCTTTCTATCACATTACCAAATCGAGAGTTATCAAATTGTACCGGCATATATAGACTAGATTACAACATACGTTTTTATCAATTTCGATTAACGTTTTACAGTATGATATTGCATAAAAGCACAGGTATTTCAAGTTTATTCCTATATCTTCAAGACAGATTACATTCCAAATGTTAAGGGAGAATTAATTATGAATTCAATTGGACGTATGCTCAATAATATTCTGTCTCAATCGTATTTTTTCGAAATCGGTTATAAATAATTGATGAACAATTTTTTGTAATAGAATTATTCGCAATTAATCTAAAATAATAGTGACCATGATACTGGCACTGCAATAGTCAACTTCTGGTCTTATGGTCAAAATTTCAGCGGTCCTAGTAAGTACTTGAAAATAAAAACATTTGTATGGTTCTAATAAGTCCTGGTGCATGCTAAAGGAAATACGAGCCGTTTATTTTGAGAGTGGCCTAAGTCCATTTATACTTAAATTCAGATATTTAAGGGTTTCTGTTTCAATGCAATTAAAAATATACGTACAGGATACTAATGAGTCATACCGCTTAAGTGTATCTAAAGGAGTTAAATTTACAGTTCCTATTAAAATAATGGCAATTATTAAGTGAATAATATGCGTTTTCTTACCAAGAATGAAGTTAAGTCACTTTCACAATTGACAACCAGATTCGTTATAAAATTTGAAAGAGCCCAAGTCCATTCAACATAATTTAAAGTGCTTCAAATGGATAAAAACAATACTCAATTTATTTTATATATCTTTACAACACTTCAAAAACAATATTTATGCAATTCAGAACATTGTTTAACTACATAAATTACAAAACAATCTACTGGTCATCAACATTTTGTGTATGTGAAAGGGATTTGAAGAAGTAATGATGTTTCGGTGGTATATATCGCAGTAGGTCCATTATGTCCTTGAATTTCACTGTTGTAATTGGTCTTATATTTTTATAAAGTGGTGTCAATACAATATTTTCGAACTTTCGTGGTCTACCCCGACGTGGTAATAAATCCAGGTCTTTAAAATTCTTATTCTCATTCGTTGATTTCTTATAGAAAATTTTATATGGTTCATTTCTGACAAAACGCATCCAACATATTTTTACCAGTTTATTGATTCTCTGTCAGAACTCTTTACCTTTTAAAAATTGCGTCTTCTAATAATTTTGTTGATACAAAATCCTCTTGTTTCATTTCATTTAGAATATAGTTATTGCCTCTTCGGCAATTTTTAATAATATTATAATAATCTTGGGGGACAAACAGAAAATTATTTTTTTTAATGACATTTCTACCACGCCAAAATCTCTATTATTTGGTAAAAATGAATGTCTTGATATCAAAAATGTATGATCTATGCTTTCCACATTATGTTCAATAGTCTGGACAATTTTTAGCCACATTAAAACTACTTTAATGTTTCTATTTTGTTTTTAAACAAACCTATTATTAAGTGATTTTAGTTGTCATTTGTTTAGCGAACCACGGGAACTCTCCCAATGTTCTGTAAGGAAAATCATGCATTCATTTTTTAAGTTCCCGTGCGTGCTCTCGAGCACTCGCAGGAATATTCGAGATGAATATTTGGCGAGGTGTTCAAGAGCTCGCCGAATTTCTGTAACGCGTAGAGAGGCACCGGTCGTCAGGCCGGAGAATCAACACCGGCGGATTTTTGGAGGTCGCGTGCACGCGCTACTGCTCGTCGCCCCGATTTCAAGAACGAAGCCGTCGAGCGAGCCTCAAGAAACATATTCAGGTCTGGCGTCCCCGATTGCGGTGCCACGGCCAGCTCGTTGGGTTTATCCGAAGGGTCGAGTCGGCCACGCTGCACCTCCTGGTGGCCTTGCCTACGGGGACGGGCCGTAGACGGGCCCTGGCGGCTCGGATACGGCCACCCGCAGGAACATCAAGACTACCCGACCAGGAGCAGGACCAAGAGATAGGAGCTTCCGAGAAGACCCTGGCTGCCACCTACGAGGGGAGGAAGGGATGCCGTGCACCGGGAAGGAGCAACGACTTCCGGGCCAGGATCCCGACCCCATCCTCACCGGAGTACCCGGGGCCTATCTCATGATCCGGGTGAGCCAGAATCCCCCGGAGGGGAAAATTTCGGCCGCCGGGAACATCCGGCGCGCCGGGGCCCGACGGGCCATCGCTCGCTACGGCCGTGGCATCACCGGCGGCTCGACACGCGTGAGGCTAACGCCGTTGCTCGACAACCGCGCCACCGCAACCTCGTCAGGAACTGGGTCAGCGCACGCCGAGTCCGCTAAAATCGGGAAATCAAGTAGCGTCTCGACCAATCAACGGCGCCGATTAGGATTCGGACTGGCCAGCTAAATCCCTACTTAGGACAGCGCACGGAGAGCTCCGATCTTCGTTGCCTACGATCGTCGGACCGACCGGACCTTCTCTTACGTCTGTTTTCTTGATTATCTGACTTGTCTAATTATCTTGCGTCCCCGAAGACCAAAGGGCTTCCCGGCTCAGCGAGGGATTCAGCCGAGGGGTCGGCGAGCGGCAGTGAATTTTCTTCATTAAACTAAGTGCCACATGCTCGGTCGAGGACCCCTAGTCGAGATTAGTTCGTCACCGATAAGTTTCGTGAAGTCGTAGGACCCGGGTAGTGTCGCGCCGGTGAGCAGAAGCATACCGTGGAGTCGGTCTTCGTGAGTCTCACGCGGGCGATTTTCCGGTTTGCCCTGGTGGGGCTTACGGCTGGTGGAAATCAGGCTTTGAGTTAGCCTCTCGGGAGGCCGCGGGATTCTTCGAGCGGGCACAAGGGCGACTTCTTGTTCTTTGCATTGTGTCACGTAATTTTCTCTATGTCCGGTAATTTTCTGTCGCGCCATTTTGTGTAGGAACGCGTAGCTCGGAATTTTCTATTGTGTGGCCGCGAAATTTTTAAGTTCTTTACCTGGCGGGGATTTGTGAACGGTTTTGGTCTTCGCTGAGACAGTTTGTAAATAGAAATATTGAAAATTTCCGAATTAGGGCGACAAGGCAAGTCGATGTTAATAGTAGTGGATCTCCAAGTAGAATTCTTAATGGGATTTTGAGTGCGTTGTCTTCTGTGAATTTGTGGTGTGAATGGATTTATTATACGACTTCAGTGTGATTACTCTCTGGGGAGTGGGTAACTATCTTGAGTGAATCTCGGCTATGAGTAGGACTATCTAAGGGTCAGGGTGGAAACGAAGCTACCTGTTACCTCCCGGAATTTATTTGAGTGATCGCGGTGTCGTTAAGATTTCAGACAGTGCGTGTCTTGCTGTCTAGTCGTCGGAATCCGCTGTAAAAGTTGTAGGGGATTTTTAAGCTGTCTTAAGGACTCGTACCTCTGCCACACGGGGTTCGAGATCGAAAGGCTACGTGGGCTGGCGCATCTAGTAGACCCACGTGTTCCGGGCGAGGAGCTCCCTTATGGATAGTAAAGTCATATTTCTTTTTGCAAATTCGAAACACTATCTAAAAATCGTCAAGATGTCGTGCTATTTTGCCGTCAATTAATTGTGCCGCTGCCTTCCGCAGTTGAGCCGATTAAAGATTATTTGATATCTTGCATAAAGTAGAATTTGACTTGGCGTTATTCAGTTAACTTGCGTTGTCTTCATTATTCTGCGTTTCAGTTACGTTAGGTTCCGTTGGGCTATCTTAACAAATTTGCGTTAGGTAATTATTCCCGATTAAGTATGAATTTCTTTGTCGCGCATTGCTGCTTTCTCAATCGACTAGATTAGTTCATTCCTGATTGTCGAGTTTTCACCACTATACATTTCTTTGAATCCTGTTCTTGTAATTTGTCGATACAGATGGCAATATACGCTACCTAGTTGTTTTCTTACAGTTTACTTTCTTTATTTCTCTCGCTCCCTCTTGTATTCAGTATTAAATGAGAACACCCCCTTTCTTTGCGGTCATTTCACGACCTTCCTGAGCTAGTCGAGTGCATTGAGTGCAATTAGGTTCAAGACCGGGATTGTCGGGGACCCATCGGGCGAGTGGTGGTCCACGACTTGGACGTCCTCGGATGCGGCTGGGTGCCGCACCAAGACACTTGAAACGTCGGCGTGCCTGGCGCCCAGAAACTTTTGACGGGCTCGATTCCCCGATGATCATCCCGTCCCGATATTTTGACGGTCCCGGCGCGATCACGTGGTCCGGGCGGAAGTTGGATGCCCGCGCGATCGGCCCAACCGAGCCGGCGGATGAAAGGAGTCGCAATATATAATATACGTATCGTTTCATGTGGGATACTTTCGTAGCATCAATATGCAACAATGCTGGTAAAACAATGTTGGTTGCAATGATCTCTACTGATATCGTCGGACTCTAGCAAACATCGCAGTCACTCAGGACTTCGGGTTTGGTTTTACTGGGCCCTTGAACAATTTTTGGAGTTTTTGTAATTTGTTTATAAAACAAGTGTACCTGGTAAAACCTTCGACATGTAGCGGGGTCAGCGAAGTTTCCATTTCCCTGTCCTTCAGGACACTTAAACTCCTCATCTTTCTTTTCGTCTTCCTTCTTAGTTTTCTGACAGTCCACTGAAATTAAAAGGAATAAATTATTGCAAACTTCAATATTTCTTTGTGAATATCGCTATTAGAGCAAAAAAGGAAACTAGAGTATACTGTCACGCGGCCATGGTATTGACCAGGTCGGTAACACCGATACTTAACATAAATCAGGAAACTCAGTAGAGTTTCGCGCCGAGTATTAATAATGTACATAAATTCGCACGCATGTTTGTGTATATGCCCAGCCCTATGCATGCGCAAACGCTACCTAATATTTTCCGCAACTTCGGTATCCTCGTATCTATTACTATTAACAGTAGAACTACCGGCGGATTTTTTTTGTATAGGATGGGCCATTTGAAACCAGTCATTTTGTCTGGCCTTGGTAGTTCTAGTGTTAATATCTCAGTTGTGAGAGCTTATGATGAATTCACGTCTGTCATAATTAAAGTGCATTATTCTTGGCAGTCACTATAATTTTTTCAGAATTTTGGCATGTATGATTCACTGCGCGCTTCTAGACATTCACAACCCTCAAGGAACAAAATCCTTAATCCGAAAAACCAATATTGCGCTCCTTGAGAATGAGCGCTGAGATAAGTTCCTAGCGGGTAAATTCAAAGTCTGAGAATTTGAACCACGCACAAGTTTAACAAAACAAGAACGATTTATTACAGTAATAAAAAACCAAGTACAAGTTATCAATATGATTCGCGGTACATTCGCGTGTCCAATTAACGCACTAAGTCCGAATGCGGAGACAACCAACTAAATTGTTCGATGTCCTAATTGAGTCTGAAGTTCTTAAAAAAATGGAAAGTTGTATTCAGAATGCACTGTCTTCCCTTTCCGCTGTTGAGACATAGGAAGTGATGCATTTGGAATGCCGAGCTCCGATTGGTTGACTTTAGGTTAACATTTCCAAGAGGTTCGCTTTTCTAATACGAAACACAATCTACATGGCCAAATTCTACCAACCGTGACCAAACCGTGAACCAAATTCTACGTGGAAGTACTCAAGATACTCAAACGAAGGGTTCATCGCGTCCGGTCCGACATCACGGACGATTGGAAACTTAACCATGACAACGCGCCAGCCCACACCGCCTTCCTCATGACCCGCTTCCTGGCCGATTCTAAGGTGCCAACGGTTCCCCAGCAGCCCTACAGTCCTGACGTGCCGCCTCTAGACTTTTTCTTGTTTCCGTGCTTGAAAACTCCCATGAAAGGTCATCATTTTGGGACAGTTGCCAACGTCAAAGCGGCTTGCACCAAGGCTCTAGAGGACATTCCGGAGGAGGCCTACCGTGCCGCCTTTGATGCCTGGAAATTTCACTGAAGCGATGTATCGAGGCAGGAGGAGTCTACTTTGAAATCTTTTAATGTGTTGTAACGATCTGATCTATCATTTTTTTTAAATCGACTCACTGACGTTACTTTTTGGACAAACCCTGTAGTAATAATCATATGATCGCCCATCGTATCGAATTAAGTTGCCAATAATTTCGAATACACGGTAAAGAATTTCTTTCCTTAATACCGAGGTAGAGTTCTGCGTGAATGGGTCATGCGGGATGCAGGCGTTGTCCAACCCCTCGGACTTAGCGTTCTTTAGTCTTTTTGACGGAACAGTGAGTTGCTATTTAATCGGCGACAATTAATATTCTGTATATTTTCTCGTGACAATTTGACAGCACTCCGCAAACGTTTATACCACATCTAACGACCAACTTGTGTCGTAATTTGTTATTAATATATACTCTGTTTGATATCCATTAAATTCAGTGAATTATTAATTTCACATCAACCCTAACCAACTACGCAGTATTAAGTTGGTGCGTAGTGTTGTCATTGGGATGTGTAATAGATGTATATAAAAGTACACGGAATGTGCTGGGGCATGTAGAAATGCCGTCAACATATAGTATATGTATTTTTGAACATTCAACTTTCATTTAATATACATTCCATATGGATAAAGTACGTATATTATATGTAAACAAGATATATGGTAGACATATTATGTATAGTAGACGTATATAAGATATCTGACACAGACGTATATACGTACATACGTACGTACGTAGATCATTTTGACTTTGTATGAGCTTCACTTTCAGTCTGCAGTAGTCAGGTTGCACATCAATGAAGCATATAACAAACGTGCAGCAAAGAAGAATTTAATGTACTTTTTATTTGAATACATCTAGGCACATATTACAATCATTTGTTGTATTATGTACTTTATGGGTAGAAATAAATTTCCCTGTATATTTGTTATTATACGTATGTAATATATATGTATATCATATGTATGTGGCAAATTAATGTTCATTTCCTTAATATACGCGCAACTTACACATATTACATATCTTTTGCATGTGTGATATGTCAGACAGAAGTGCGTCTTAAATAGAAGTATATTATACGTCGTTTATTGGTGAAAACGTGGTTGCTCTAGGAATGTCTATAGTACGTATATCAAACATGTGAGTAAAATAATGCATAATTACGTGCATAAAATATATGTATGTTTTCCGTCCGTGACAGGTCAATTTTTCTTCTCTTCATATATACACAACATACGTACATTATATGTCTCTTGCATGTGAAATACTACACATAGAAATTCCTGTTAAATAGAGACATATTATACGTTTACTAAACGTATTTAATTGGTGCACATTTTGATGTACTAGTAACATATTTAATACGTATAATGTACATATGAAATACAATAGAATATTTTTGACATTCCGTGAACATATATTATATGTCTGTTTTTAACTTATAATATACTGAAACATCCCGTAGCCATGAAAACATTCTATATACGTATAACAGAGCTTTTGTTTCGTGTGGGTCTATACCTAAAATACATCCGTAAACTTACAAAAGATATTTTTTTTAGGTGGACGATAGACGATATATATTCGCTATATCAATAGACCTAATTTAGACAATTAATTTACGTATATTTCAATTCATGGGTTGCCTGGGATGTTATATATATGCTTGTTGGAAAAAAATGAATTTTTTCTTTGGACCGAGTTAAGTAACAAATTTCGTTCTGGGTCTGTCCGGGATTGTCAGTAAAGATCTGTAGGTAGGTTCTTATTAGTCCATGAAAAATTTGTTTGCGTTGGGATGCGAGCTGGGACTCACGGCAAGAAGCAGCTACGTTAACCACGATGCTACGGATGATTTATAAAGGAATGGATATTTTTCAGCCCCAAGAAGGGCGCTATTGTTCTCCTGTATTGCAAACAACGATACATGATGTATTTTGTTGTAATCTTGCTGTAGACGATCGTAACATTCAAAATTCCTCTAGCATAGGTATAAAGGATGTCCTAAATCCCACAGTAGTTTCTGAAATAGGGAGGAGTTGGTGATATTTGAAGTTGCATGTTACTCGAAATTGTGATCACGAGACTCGGTAGTTTTGCGCCAAATACATTAAAAAGCATGCTTGAACAAAATTCATCTGGCATAGGTATAGAGGATGTCCTAAATCCCACAGTAGTTTCTGAAACAGGGAAGAGTTGGTGATATTTGAAGTTGCATGTTACTCTTCGAAATTGTGATGAGGAGACTCGGTAGTTTCGCGCCAAATACATTAAAAAGCATGCTTGAACAAAATTCATCTAGCATAGGTATAAAGGATGTCCTAAATCCCACAGTAGTTTCTGAAACAGGGAGGAGTTGGTGATATTTGAAGTTGCATGTTACTCTTCGAAATTGTGATCAGGAGACTCGGTATTTTCGCGCCAAATACATTAAAAAGCATGCTTGAACTGCCCCGAATACTTAACGCCAATAATTCAATTTCTGATTTGATTTCTGACGAAATCTTACTTCAATTTAATAAATAATAATTTCTCAATTCAGAGAACTTATCATGGATCCATGTTTGGCATAATGAAAGTACGTCCTGCTTTGTTGAGCCTGTAATTTTTTCAGATGACTTGCAAGAATATTTTTGTAGTAAATGAAATTGTATTAATAATTTCATGTAATTGATTTAATTACTTAAAAAACGCATTTTTTAGTAATGATATGAATTTAAATTTTGTTATTTAAAATCCCCTCAAAACACCTTCGGTATACAAAAATTTAGCGAAATTCATTTATCTTTGTTTAATTAATTGCAAAAATAGCTAAAATTTCTCCCTTCCCATGAAAAGCTCAAATCAACTATTTTTGCCAAACATGGAAGAATATTCCATTAAAGTCTCAGCTAAAATCCTTTTGCCAAATGTCACAGTATATTTTGTTTCACGTATGCTGTATGTACAAGATTTTTTGCTTCCTCAAGCCGAAGACAAATATTAAAAACCATATCGAAACAAATAAAAGAAATTAGCATCTAAATATTGTTTTCGAATTTAGTTTCTAATTTTTTTGTTTGTTTCAATATAGTTTTAAATATTTGTCTTCGATTTGAGTAAGTAGAAAATCTTGTACATACAACATACGTGAAATCAAATGTACTGTGACATTTGGCAAAACGATTTTAAGTGAGACTTTAATAGAATGAATGTTCTACTATATTTGGCAAAAATAGTTGATTTGAGCTTTTCATAGGAAGGTTGCAATTTGAGTTGTGTTTGCAATTATTTGAATAATATTAAACGCATTTGGCTAAATTTTTCTAAACTGATGGTGTTTTGAGGATATTTCACTCCTTTTGATATAAAGAAAATGTTAATGTCTGCATTATTAATAATAAAATCGGCAAATGTATCTGACACATTTCCATAATATCAAAACATAATTACTACAAACATATAATTTGATAAAAAGTTACTAAGAATATGTATGTTTCGTATACGCAGTATATATAAATATATTTTTTATATTAACACTCAACATTTTTAATGACACCATAATTTATCCATTAATATGAATTTAAAAATTCTAATATCGAATTTGAATTTAGCGTCCACGAAAGCCGTGGGAAACCAATTTTTATAAAAATCCGGATTTAGCGACCTCGTAAATCTTGGAAACTACTACTACTACTACATTTTGGCCACGACGTATGTAAGTAGATATATTCCTATATCTGATTCTGGAGCTATACGCAATTATATCTTGCCATACATAACTCCATGAATAAGTAGGTATTGCCCTGCCTGAGTAAATATAGCATTATACCTAATTATATATTGTTCCCTAATAACTATCCATGAATATATCTGGTCACGTAGGCATCCATATATGATGACGTCTGATACTACATTTGATCATATATACACAATATACGTTCCATACCTGATCAGACACCATTATATCTTCATCATATGCAATTTTAAATAACCATATAAGAAAAAGTACATGATTATATAGAATTTCATATGATTATATTTCTTTTTTTGGTCGGAACGTGAAAAAGTATTTATGTCTTCATAGTCTTTGGTAGCATCATGATCAGCGTTACTGTTTCCTACCCATGAGTCTCGGGTTTAAATCCCGACAATTGCAAAAAAGTTTCTGTGTTGAAAACGGCAGAATTTGTCTGTCTAGCTGTACTAAATAAGTTTTCGAACAGACTCAGCTTAAGAATTGTTATGATTTCATTTTTTTTACCAATGTATACGATTCATATATTCAATTATATATAAAATACTCGTATATCAATTTCTACTAAATGTAAGATGTATATAGATATCTATGAACTCTATTTTAGGTACACTTAACGCTAGATG
>NW_019394908.1:0-29893 GCF_000612105.2 Orussus abietinus | reverse complement strand
CTTAAAGCGATGGAAACCGTCAATTTTGAATTCGGCGCCAGTTGTCGAGTATGATTTAAGTGTCGCCTACGAGCTCGCGATCCGGTACCCGAAGCCACCAATTCTCCCTCTTAACGGTGTTCACCACCAAAGTGGGGACGATGACTTCCACCGCTAAATGGTATTAGCATCGAATTCGATGGGAGGTAACCAAAACGTACTTTCTCGCTCGGATGAGGGAGACGCGACGCATAATGGGCGGTGTTTAGCAACGGGCGAAAAATGTGTGCTCATTTTGCACGTTAGGACTCACACAACGGCTAGACGCCTCTGGACTAGGCGCCGAAACGTGTATGACCCCCGGCCGCACACACACGCCAGTTGGACGCTCCGCCTAGAGTCGGCAACGGTTGCCAAGGAATGTCCAAATTCCTCGCGAGAAACTCGAAAATCCAGAAAAAGGTGCTCCACGGGGACAACGATTTTGAGCGTGTTTCTCAACCGATTGAGCTCAACGAGTGCTCGTTTTAAAGACATAATGTTGACGTGTGTTTATATGGAAGCGATTTTCGATCGAGCACCTCCTTCCTAGTTAAAAGGGCATTGAAATTATGTCCTTGCACTTTTTTATATGAAAATGACCACGTATCGAAAATCGCTCTCATATAAACACAGGTCAACGTTTCATCTTCGATATGAGCACTTGTTAAGCTCGATCGGTTTAGAAACACGTTCGGAATCGTTGTCCCCGTGAGGCCCTGCAAAATCGCTGGAGTGGTGAGCGTCCTTAACGCATTCGCTGTAACCGGGTGCCTGGAAAATCACCATCAAAGACAGTGCTTGTTGTACCATCTCATTGGAGTGAGGCGGTCTGAAGAACATTTGAGCAACATTTGGCCATGGACAATGCGAGGCACTCTNCTGGCGTTCCGTCAATACATCTTCTCCATACATATCGGATAATTTTTTTCTTGCTTGAACAGCATTTTTACCTTTTCGATAGTAAAAAAGTAAAATATGCCGAAAATGCCGTTTTTCACTTTCCATATTTGAAAGGGTACCAACCAAAAACTACTGCGTAGAATCAATCAAACTTTTTCACAAGCAAGCCTTGCTAGATCAGCTGTCAAAATATATATAATGATTATGCGGCTTAAGTGTGAAGTTGGCCGTAAAAAAAAATTAAGTCTGTAGGGAAACAACGAAATTACTTTCCGAACAACCCAATATAAGGTTAGTTTGTAAGTCTTGCACGAAAAAAGGAAATATTGTTATTATTAATCGTGATATCGTTTTGCATGGAGACGTATCGTTTGTTCGCATCTCTGCAACTCTGAAAATTCATTCTTCTTTTCCATTCATTTTTGCCCAGAACTGACATCGTTTCAATGAGATATTCGTGACGTGCTATTGGTTACTGTCAAAATATATATTTAACAATACAATGTCGTGTTATATGTATATACTTTTTAATGATTGCGACGTGAATTGAGGAAAGTATGCTCATAAGATAAAATTGTGAAGAAAATACGCGGAATTGATGGCGTTAATAATTTCTATCTCTAAACCTCAGTTAACTTCTTTGCTTCGACTAAAAAATTGTTAATAACTGGGTAGCTAAAGAAAAAGTTTTTTTTTTCCCCGAAATTGTAAACGTCATCAGCAATGCTTTACTGCGAAATATAAAGAATTATCAAGGATATCAATAAATAACAATTTTAACGGTTTTTATTAAAGCATACGTGCAATATAGTTAGTTTCCTTTTATACCATTGAATAAAAAGCAAGATCTTGAAAGTACCTACAAAAGTATGCAACATATTCATATCTTCCATAATTGTTAATCGATCCTACTTAAGCGATATTTGCATGAATGTTTCAAAATGTTGCGGAACGGGGTAACAAACTTTAATTTGAATGACTAGGGTACAATTGAAAATGGGAATGGTATAAATCAACTTTGTTATTAAGTTTGCACTTCTATCCCACTTATGACCAAAACTGCAAAGTGAAGTTATGCAAGAAGAGCTTAAGTTTTGTCCCTCACCTTTAAATGCGTTAATCTTCAGTGAGGTTATTACAAGACAAATGTTTTGGATGTTCCGTTATGATAAATAAGAAAACTCTTCAATAAATCAAGATGTATTCAGGAATTACAGATTTTGTTATTGCTGTAATTTAAACGATCGATCATTGACTTCTGATCATTTTCATAATTGGACATTAATAGCCGAATGTTGATTAAGTATTAACCTGGATATTTTAATATACAATCTGATATCACCTAGATAATTACAAGTTAGAGTTAAAAAGAATATTTATTGAAAATGTTTATAGTAGTGTGTGTTAGATTACCATGTTTACCGAGAAGAGTATGAAAAGTAAATACAAAAAAGCTGTGTAAAGCTTATTAACGCGTGTCGTAATGTACGTAATTATGCATATGAGTCTTACGTATGCTGGTTACAAGCGCGCAGTTCAAAGACCGTAGAATTGACTCAGCCTCACGATTCAAGGCTGCTTCAAGATAAAAAGAAATACCAGCGTGACAAGCTAAGTTGATAACACCGAAGCGATACGACGATATGAAATTGCACTATAAAAGAAGTACTATCAAACGAGAAAAAACGGTGCTTAAGGTGAAGTGAAACACGTCGAGCAACTTGATCGGCGTCGATAAAGAAGATTTTTCTAAATGCCTACGTTGCCGACGTTCGTTTTTATATTGACAGCTGGGTCGAATTATATTGGGTATTGTACCAAATGGCATACTCCACCTGTCGTTTAGGTACAATAATTATAAAGAAATCGAAATAAAACTCCAGAAATCCTCTGGATTCGTGCTTTCTGGGGCCCTAATTGACTGCAGAGGGACCCCCTGCGCCATCTTTGATTTCCAGGACAATTAAATTTTCACGCCAAGACCTCGTATTCCCATCGTTTTAGCATAGAAGCGCATATAACACTTTTTTGACCTTTATCTCTTTCAAATGCGAGTTTATCGATTACCAAAGTGTTCTAAATTGTCGTAAAATTGTCCTGACCCTTTCGTTTCTCATATCAGAGCCTTCGATAATTGTATATCGATCGAAATATGAGAGCTCGATGCCATTTTGGTTCTGGTCTGGGCTAAGTTAAACAATTTTTTCCAAAAATCCAAATTTTGAATGTGTCAGGACAATTCTTAGATGATCAGGAGTGATGTGTCAAAGTTTCGGACACTTTGGTCTAATATCTTTAAAAAAAATTGTTGTATTCGAATCGACTGATTTGAAGGATGTTTCACTTCACCTTAAGCGTCATGAACTGATTCAGAAAATGATAGCAAACATTGAGTTATTGACTACAGACAAATCGACATAAGGTAATACTGTAAAACACCATAATGTTATATAATCAAATGTGTAGCAATCTGTAATTTGATAACATAAAAAGTGACGGGGTATTATTATTTACTTCTTTTAAATTCAGTTCGTTAAAAAAAGAACGTTAGAAGACGGACGATAGATGCTTTTAAATACGGGTGGCATTTAACAAGTGTTAAATTTAATACTTCGTTTCATCGATCGGTTTCATTTAAAAAATGTTCAAATGAAAATTAGAAGAAATTAGATTAGAATTCCTTCCGCTTCAGTCATTATTATAGTTTTATCTCTTATTTTCATTTTCCAATAAAAATACAGAAAAAAAAAACAGTAAATCAAGGGTATTGGTAGCAGATCTTACCTTAACACTATTCAATATCCACAAAACTCTTATTGCGTATTTTGAACGTGGTATTAATTTCCAAACATGAAAAACATCAAATACAAATTTAGTTAGTCGTATTCGAGAATTCCAACTTTTGCGTGACGTTATCCTCTAAGCCATTAACATTGAAGTACAATTTACAGGTATTGTAATAAAAAAAGGTTATTGAATTTGATAAAATATAGCTCTGCGGAATAGTATTCAGAGAAAATAATAAATACGATTCCTTTTTTTTAATAAGTGTTGCCGATTAATTCTATTTCGTATTTTAGTCACATTTCAGCACTTTTGCTTTTCAAAATAGTTTCTATGGGAAACACGTCGTTCATTAAGGTGAAGTGAAACACCCTTCAAATCAGTCGATTCGAATACAAAACTTTCTTTTAAGGGTATTAGACCAAACCGTCCGAAACTTTGACACATCACTCCTGATCATCTAAGAATTGTCCTGACACGTTCAAAATTTTGATTTTTTAACAAAATTTCTTAACTCAGCCCAGACCAGAATCAAAATGGCGTCGAGCTCTCATATCTCGATCGATATACAATTATCGAAGGCTCTGACATGAGAATCGAAAGGGTCAGGACAATTTTACGACAAGTTAGAACACTCTGGTAATCGATAAACTCGCATTTAAACAGAATAAGGGTAAAAAAAGAGTTGTATGCGCTTCTATGCTAAAACGATGGTAATACGGGGTCTCGGAGTGAAAATTTAATTGACCTGGAAATCACAGATGGCGCAGGGGGTCCCTCTGCAATCAATTAGGGCCCCAGAAAGCTTGAATCCAGTGGATTTCTGGAGTTTTACGTCGATTTCTTTATAATTATTGTACGAAAACGACAGGTGGAGAATGCCATTTGGTACAATACCCAATATAATTGGACCCAGCTGTCGATATAAAAACGAACGTCGGCAACGTAGGCATTTAGAAAAATCTTCTGTATCGACGTCGATCAAGTTCCTCGACGTGTTTCACTTCACCTTAATATTTTGATTGAAACAGAAGTCTGCCAAACCGTAGTATATCAGAGCACAGGCATAAGAGAACGGATCGGATTTTCCCGAGTACTTTGCCTGTAAGAGTCAGTCAGTGGAACACAAGTTCTGCGGTCAGCCAGCTGCACAACCGCAAAGGAAAGGCCGCGTGTATCTCGGCAATAGGTCGAAAATATCGCTGAGACAGCCCATAAACATAACTATTTCTCCTAGGATTTTTTCTTAACCGTTTGAGTAACCAGGTTATTAAAGGAGATAGTCGTTCCTCGTTTGCAACGACGGGGAGGAAACTCTGCTTCGTCCTCGAACGCGTTATGCCTTGTGCACGAAGATGAGGTCGTTCCTGCAACCGATGGAAAATCGCGATCGTTTCGATCTTCGCGCCTCAAGGTTTGATATCTAGAGTTAACCCCTTGCCCGACAATTTAACCGTTTGAGTCCCAGGGGGTATTGAAAAAACCCTGTCAAAGAATCCCGAACAGCGCAATCGCGCTTTCTCAAAATGAGTACGAGAAGACCCAAGCAGCGCGATAGCGCTTCTTTTATTTTATGTCGATAAATCCCAAGCGGCGTGATAGCGCTTCGTTTATTTTATGTCGATGAATCCTAATCGGCGCGATAGCGTTTCTTGAATTGTAAGATGTATTATTTACATTAAAAGAAGGAGATGTACTTGGGTCAGTAAATCTGAGCACGCGACTTCGACAATCGGTGACGCACCGCTAGTTGGCCACAACGCTCGAAATGTGTTGGGTTTTCTCGACATAAATTCTGAACAGCGCGATCGCACTGCTTGGGACTCGAACGGTTAATATCCTAGACAATTCGCATTACGATTTTGGATAATAAAGAGTGGAAAGACGGACGTGTAAAAGTGTCGATACGAAGTATATAAAAGAACAACGGACAAGGAAATTATTACGCTACAATGCCCGGAGAAAAATACTTCGTGCGGTAATGGTTTAACATTGAAAGGACGAAAAAATGAAAAACGTCGAAATAAATTTCTAGCAAATATGGGCGCAAAACGTGAAATGCAAATGTAATGCCCTGCCTGGCGTATTCGTAATTATCAACTCGAGAAGTCACTGTTAGCACAGGTAATAAATTTCCATTCTTTTCACGCTTTTCTACATTTCCGGTGCACCCAACTACACCCTACATTACCTGCAGATGAATTAAGGCAGAGAATGCTAAATAAATCGTACGTTGCACACCGTGGACCCTACATTTGCCCAGACAAATGTGGTTTAGGTCGATTTAACAAGACCCGACTGCGCCCAGGGACAATCTCCTTTTGTATTCGACAATACGAGTCCACGTTGAAAGGATAATTTTTCACGTGTTTTCTAGAAAGAAGGAAAAGAGACAGCGGATGCAGAACACGTAATAGCGCATCACATCTTTACCCACTTTTTTGGTAAAAAGTTCAACCTCTTACCATTTATATATGAGCCGCTCAGTGCACACATCGACTAACTCCACTTTTTGAAAAATCTTAAATTTAGGTGTCAAAGCACTTGGTATAGTCATAACTTTTTATATTTATAATATCTTTCCCGATTAATAGAGATTAACACCATTAAACGGCAACATTTTTTTGGGCATTGAATAATAAGTCATTTATTTCAGAAGCCATTTTGATTAACTCCATACTCCAATGTAAATCGTAGACGAATACCTGGCAGTATAGTATTATTGGATTATCTGTTGCGGCCGTACATCGACGCTTTTTTTTTTAAACAGCCGAAGATGCTTTCCCCCTTTCAACAATATGAGTAATAAAATCGCATCAGCAAACGGATAGAAAGAAGCGCAATGCAGACGGTAGTTGGTATAACAGTGATCTCTCACGCTGAATGTTATCGTATACTTCACCAATATTACACGGACTACATATTTTTTGGTCTTTTCGACATTACTCCCTGATTGTTTTTAAAGAACTAAATATTATACCGTTATAATCAAGATGAGTTAAACTAATAACAATGTGGATGTGAAAAGCAGGGATGATTCTTCAATACGATTTATCAGCAGAAAGTCTGGGGCAAGAAGACGTTTATCGTGTTTCTCGGATTCATCCGATTGCAACGGTACAAATTCCCCAACAAACACATCGATTGGGAGGAAAAGAAGTCGTAATCCTGATAAATGGGCACGAAATTTACAAAAGCATAACGGAACAAAAGGTTTGGCGTACAGGAATAGGGGAGGAAATTTAATACCTGCAAAAATATTTGTCGATATAAAATGCAGACGATTCTTTTTTGGCTATTCTTTCTTATTAATTTTATATACCGTTAGATGAAAACTATAACTGTATTTATGTATTCTACATTATATATTTGAAGTTATATTATAATAGGAGTTTTAAAAAAGAATCTACATTACTTCATCGCATTTCTCAACTTTTTGTTTTATGGAGTTAATCAATGTGTGCATTGAGCGGCTCATATGATAAAATAAACTGCTATAAAATTTCTAGTAAAGTAAACTCCATCCCGTAACCACAAAATGGTCCAATTAAGGGTTACAAAACCTACCTACCTTGGCACAATTGAAAAAAAAAAAAAGTGAAATATCCATTGAAGAAACAATAACACCAATGAAATCGAATTCCAGCGAATCCAGGTAAATTAATCACCACGCCACGTTTCCTTTCCGTGTCCAAGTTCCCTACTCCATTGGAGAAACAAGAGAGGGGGATGACCGATTCCCGTCGTCAGGAATCGCTCTCCGGAGCCATCCGAGCTCGTAAACTCGAGATCGCGAACCGGCGATCGAGAATCAGAGATCGTCGGCGACGCAACGAGGGCGCGATCCGATACTCTCGATCCGTGGTGCAGACCGTGGTAGTTAAAGTTTACGAGGTCGTTCGTCGGCGTCGATCGTGATCGGCCAAGAGAGACGGTAGCAATCGTAAAGCCGGAATAGTTCCGAACAAACGTGGCGATCCTCGTGTCTCCCAGTAATTCCCGGCCGATCGGTCACTTCCAGGTCCAATGGGGTTCCACGGGGTAAACTTCCCTCGATTTCGATTCGCCCTGAGAGGGTCGCCGCTTCTCTTCGAGTGCTTAATAGCTTTCCCATCCCGGCGCAAGTAGGAACCCGTCGCTTATGTTTCCGAGACAAAACGTGTCCACGCAATCGCACACGCAACTTCGGAGAGCTCCCGGCGTTGCGCAAGCTGCTCTGCCCGTGTGCACTACACGAGTACACGTGCATATTATCTGCGCGTTTCATGGATATTTCCGAGCGTAGATATACGTAAGAGATAAAAAGTAAGGACCTTCGGAGAGGTACCACGTAGAGACACGACTACGGATTCTTTAACGCATTCGCTGTAACCGGGTGCCTGGAAAGTCATCATCAAAGACAGTGCTTGTTGTACCATCTCATTGGAGTGAGGCGGTCTGAAGAACATTTGAGCAACATTTGGCCATGGACAATGCGAGGCACTCTTTCTCGAAGGAGTGTCCTGCACGTGGTCAGAAAATAGTTAAAGAAAGGACTTGGAACTTATGACCCCGAACAGGGGGGTCTTCAAAGTGGCTACTTCAGGATCTGCCATAGCGACGCATTTCCAAAGGGTATCGTATGGCTAACAGACATCGCGGACCTTCTCCAGGATTCGAGGAAGTTTATGCCGTCCTGGAGAAACGATTGTAACAGAAAATTTTGCCTCAACGTCTCGCGACTGGTCCCACGGAAACCTATGGCAAATTAAACACTTTTAAGGTGAAGTGAAACACGTCGAGGAACTTGATCGACGTCGATAGAGAAGATTTTTCTAAATGCCTACGTCGCCGACGTTCGTTTTTATATCAAGAGCTGGGTCCAATTATATTGGGTATTGTACCAAATGGCATATTCCACCTGTCGTTTTCGTACAATAATTATAAAGAAATCAAAGTAAAACTCCAGAAATCCTCTGGATTCATGCCTTCTGGGGCCCCAATTGACAGCGGAGGGACCCCCTGCGCCATCTGTGATTTTCAGGTCAATTATATCTTCACTCAGAGACGTCGTATTACCATCGTTTTGGCATGCAAGCGCATACAACACTTTTTTTGCCTTTATCCCGTTCAAATGCGAGTTTATCGATTACCAGTGTTCTAAATTATCGTAAAATTGTCCTGACCCTTTCGATTCTCATATCAGAGCCTTCAATAATTGTATATCGATCGAAATATCAGAGCTCGACGCCATTTTGGTTCTGGTCTAGGCTGAGTAAAAAAAATTTGTTTAAAAAATCCAAATTTTGAATGTGTCAGGACAATTCTTAGATGATCAGGAGTGATGTGTCAAAGTTTCGGACAGTTTGGTCTAATGCCCTTAAAAAAAAGTGTTGTATTCGAATCGACTGATTTGAAGGGTGTTTCACTTCACCTTAAGGCTCTAGGCAATATAGTTTTATGTGGAATCGTTCTAGTTTTTGTTGTTCCCCGTGGCAAAGTTTCGTACGATGTCCCGAGCGAAGTGAAGCTTGTTTCAAGGCACTGGACCCTCGGGGTCCCTGGGGATCCAATAAAGTCCTACCCTAGGTCCCGACCCAAAAAAAGCAAAATTCTTTACGTTCCAGCTGATTGGACAAGATCTGTTGCCCCGAGAGAGCATCTAGCTGAAAAGTGCTCGTGTCCGTGATGTACGGTTGCTAAATTTTTCACGCGCGTACGGCCTAAAGGCGTCGTTATCGATCCAGAAGTGGTCATGTGAAAAGGTGCCAACAGTATTTCCGAATCATGGTGAGTGCTCGCAGGTCCGAGAATTCCCAGAAACGTAAAAGAATCCACTAGAAATATGCGCTGATGAAGGTGAGAGCGAAATGATAAACAGGACACCCATCGAGATATGAAATTTCATGAGTTTCAGGACCTACTTGCCCTAAAGTATCATATCAGAGCCTTCGATAATTAAATATTGATCGAAATATGAGAGCTCGACGGCATTTTGGTTCTGGTCTGGACTGTTAAAAAATTTTTTTTTTAAATCTAAATTTTGAATGTGTCAGGACAATTCTTAGATGATCAGAAGTGATGTGTCAAAGTTTCGGACAGTTTGGTCTAATACCCTTAAAAAAAGTGTTGTATTCGAATCGACTGATTTGAAGGGTGTTTCACATCACCTTAAGAACTTGACCCTTTTTTCCCGTGGAACGGACTAATTACTAACGTGCAGATATGGAACACGTTCAGCATTCCAGGGATGCGTGGACGCGTGCAAGTGCACGGTCCAATTCCGACGTGCTTCAAGGTCAAGCTCACGGCTGCGAGGAACGCCTTCCAGAACCGTGGAATCCGACCGCTTGCACCAGCGACCCCGAAAGGTCCGTATTGATCCCTTTTCATCCCCAAATTCAACCAATCGCGGTGGCGACCGGCCACGAGAGAACCAATACGCGGACATGTTACGGTCGAACGAGGTGTGGCGTTCATAGCATATGTATATTAGAAGTTCTTCCGTCGACACGGGCCTTCGATAGCCCAGTGGTTACGCTCACCGCTCATACCATGTTGTCTCTCGGGTTCAAATCCCGCTCTGGAGAGATTTTTCGGTGTCTAAGGCAGGGTCTGCCTGATAGCCTTACTGGCGAGTCCACACAGGCAGACCAGAGACGAAACACAACAAACAGGGCACACACTACCATCTCTCCACACATCGGTGCCCAAAGTACATGTTCAACGGATGTTTCAGCATTTTTGGCAGCGCTGGCAGAAAGAGTATCCGCATCAGCTCCAACAGCGTTACAAATGGACTCAACTAGGACTTCGAACCATTCGGATGTTTTGTCTCCGCACTGGGACTTAGTGTGTAACCCGGACACGCGACCGTGGCGGTCATAGCATATACATATTAGAAGTTCTTCCTTCGACACGGGCCTTCGATAGCCCAGCGGTTACGCTCACCGCTCATGCCATGTAGTCTCTCGGGTTCAAATCCCGCTCAGGAGAGATTTTTCGATGTCTAAAGCAGGGTCTGCCTGATAGCCTTACTGACGAGTCCACACAGGCAGACCCGGGACGAAACACAACAAAGAGGGCAACACACTACCATCTCTCCACACATCGGTGCCCAAAGTACATGTTCAACAAATGTTTCGGCATTTTTGGCAGCGCTGGCCTAAAGAGTATCTGCATCAGCTCCAACAGCGTTACAAATGGACTCAACTAGGACTTCGAACCATTCGGATGTTTTGTCTCCGCACTGGGACTTAGTGTGTAACCCGGACACGCGACTGTGGCGGTCATAGCATATACATATTAGATGCTCTTCCTTCGACACGGGCCTTCGATAGCCCAGCAGTTACGCTCACCGCTCATACTATGTAGTCTCTCGGGTTCAAATCCCGCTCAGGAGAGATTTTTCGGTGTCTAAGGCAGGGTCTGCCTGATAGCCTTACTGACGAGTCCACACAGGCAGACCCGGGACGAAACACAACAAACGGGGCACACACTACCATCTCTCCACACATCGGTGCCAAAGAGGAAAGCCCTTTCCGCGTGTTTTCCACGGTCCCCGGAAACGTCGGGCTCTGCTTTACTGGCTCCAGCGGGTGCGTGCTCCCCTAAATTCCTTGCACGCCCACCCTGCGGAGATTGCAGCGTGTAAAGCGAAAATGTCGAATCCTCCAAGCCCTGGCTCCGTCGATGCATTTCTTCGAAAATACGTTAGATCGATCCTCAGCTGTGATTAGTTCGGATTAAATTTGGATAAGCCCTTCCTGACCGTGCGATGAACACACAGAAGTTCCATGAACTTTCGTCAGTATCTACCAAATAAGGTCATCGAAGCTAACATCCTCCCAGGGTGTATTTTGCATCGTGAACTTTCCGCCAGTATTTATTATCCAATTATCAATTTCCAAATGCGAAAAAAGGAAATTTTCAACTCAAGCTCTTTTCGAGCAAATCACTTTCTGAAGATGTAGTTCCTAGAATCTGTCGCTGATTTTTCGTGTGAACGAAATGAATCACCTCGGTACTAATTACTTTCAACGTAAGGATTAATTTCGTGAATGTGCATACGTGCTGATGTGTCAAATGCTCGTAGCATCGAAAGGGAAAAGGTCCAGATCGAATTCATCGTCTATTACGGTGAAGTGAAAGAAGTCGAGGAACTTGATCAACGTCGGTAAGACAGGTTTTTCTATATACTTACGTTACCGACATTCGTTTTTATATCAAGTACTGTATTAAATGGTCCATCTTTCGTTTTCGTACAATCATTATAAAGAAATTGTTAAGATCAATTAGTGATTGATAAAAGTATATTGAGTCGCAGAGGTACTTGAGCGTACCAGGCGAACCTTCGGACATCCTGACGCCTGGCCGTCCGTTAAGGGTAAGTGGCGACCCTCGAACCCCCAGGGGCAGGGTATTCTCTCCCAGCGACCTGGGTGTTGGGGTCCTCTCTTTCGAGTCTGCGTCTGCTTTCTGTCACATTTTTACATGTTTCGCGTTATCCCGTGACTCTCTTCGCTTTCTTCTTTTCACGTACATCTCGCTCTTAAAGCTTATCAAGAAAGTCGGTAAAGTTTCGAGCCAAATACATTTTTGAGCGAGAAACTCAGCGTCGTGTGCTGAGAGAAACGCGCCCCGCGCGCTTGAGCTCGAGCGAGACGCTAAAGAGTTCTATACTAACTCGGTAGAGTTTCGAGCCAAATACATTTTTGAGTGAGAAACTCAGCGTCGTGTGCTGAGAGAAACGCGCCCCGCGCGCATGAGCTCGAGCGAGACGTTACAGTTCTATACGCCAAGGATCAAGATTTCGGGAGTGGGAGAAATGGGAATCTACTCTCTCCATTACTATAGAAAAGGAAATGAACGTCTGATCAGCTAAAAAAATCAAGTAAAAAATCAGGATTTTTTTAAAATTCACCCGGCTTCGATCACTAGCACCTACGTGGAGATATAGCATCTTAAAGTTTTTCAGTACTCTTAGAATCGTGGTTCTGTCATCATCATCGTCGTCGCCCCTGTATCAGACTATTTTTTCGCACAGGCATGATAGGTGGATTGTCATAGTTTTTGGGCAGCCGACATGCGACACCGTCTCACACGGAATGAAAAGGACCCATCCCAACCTTAAACTGATTGCATTTTTATAAAAAAAAGGTTTCTTGATGTTTTTGAGACTGCTGACGCTAAGTCAGATAATATAATTTCAAAATTCAAAATGGCGAAACCAATATGGCAGACAAAAAATTTCTCTACAATCTTGGAATCACTAAATTCAAATATGACAACAGAATGCGAATTTCAAAATCAAAATGGCGGATCGAACATGGTGAATAGTATAATTTTAAAATGATTGGATTATTATAAAAAACGGTTTAGCGTGGTTTTTACAACCGCTTAATCCAAATCTGGTAACAGGATTTTGAAATTCAAGATGGCGGATCCAACATGGCGGATAAAAATATACAAATGGTTGAATTTTGATAAAAATAAGTTTCTCACGGTATTCGTGGCCGCTGAATTCAAATTTCACAACATAATTTCGAAGTTCAAAATGGCGGACACGTAATTACAAAATGGTTGCTTTTTTCTATTTCTTCTTTTCTTCTATTTATTCTTTTGTCTATTACTATATTTCGAGTGTTTGTAGAAATTCTACTCAGGACTCTGAATTATTTTTATCCATTTATCTGCATTCACTTTATCATGGAACATTGTTTTCTTAAAAAAGAATGGTTCTTACATTACAGTGATTATGGGGTAATGTCACGTCGTAGGTTCTGCATACTTAATCGATGTCGCATGCTCGTTACAGGTATCGACTGGCATAGAATCTGTTCAATGATTCCACGCAATACGTATCATATATAGGTCGATTTATTCGATATATAGATACAGCAACTAACCGAGAATGCTGCTTCCCTATAATAATCAATACAATGGTTTCCTACAAAGAGGAACGGAAATCAATCCCTTACGGACACATTTATAGTCGTTATTTTACCTTGATGGAATTCAGGAACCCTCGATGTTTATGGATGCGTTATCCGTAAAAAGCATTATTTCTTGAATTTTTGTAAAATACATGATCCATTGTGCTGCCGAAATTATTACAAAATAAGTACTCGTAGTGGAAAATATCTTTTAAGTCATAAGTCATCATTTTCATTAAAAAATCATAACACCTGTTCAATCAATATGAATCTGTGTTGCAAAATTCTCGTACGAGAATAAAAAATAGTAAATGGCTAACATAACGAAGTTATACAATTATCTTTAGGAACCTGAATTTAAAAGGGTTCTGTAATTGGATAGGATGTTAATTACAAGAGGGAACAGAATTAAAAACGGAATAAAAAATGTAGAATCCAAAGAAAAGCCGCACACTGTTTGCTATGACGGTGGAAATTGGCAAAAATTCAAAAGATCGACGAAACGTGGAGGGAAGAACTATTTAATTAATATATGTTAAATTACTCTCTTGGCTGATGAAAAGCCAAATTGTGGGAAATTCATTTTCCCTTTGAGAGATTTAAACACGATTAATTACCTAACGGATCATAACGCATTAAACATAAGCAAATGTAGAATTGGACGACGAGCGTGAGCTTTAAAAAGCTTACTTTGTTACTTACTTTGTTCTAGGTTACTCGAGTGTTAATTTTTTAAATCTAATCTATCCAATTTGCCATCAGTTTTCAAGCGGCTTTTTTTAAATAAAAAAAAAATGGACAACAGAATCATTAATGAGTCCTGGTTGGTTGATGAATCGATATAATTCCGTTATTTAATTCAAACACCTATTTTCACTATAATGGTTTCTCCGTTTATTATACGTTTTTCGTATTTATCATTTATTTTTAAAAGTGGATATAACTTACAGGCAACCCTACAGAAATTTTAAATTTTTTTCGAAGAAATAAGAAATAAACAAACCGACAATATCTCAAAGCCGTGGATGGATGATTAAATTCAAGAATTTTTCATATGTCCCACTAAACGCGGTCGGTATAAAAGAAAAATTGTTGTTATATTCGTTTTTGGCTAATCTTTGCGAACTCATCAAAATAAATTTGCTTCGGATAACCAATTTACTGTTACAGCCAACTGATACATTGAATCATATCTGATCGCGCTTTTTAATACACTCAGACCAGTATCTAAAACGTCAATAAGATATCTGTACTTAGCTACTAAACGATGGCAATGACTACCCGTTCATAGAACTTATAACAACTGATGTTCTCAATTTCTCAGGTATTAAATTTGCATATTACAACTTTGATGTAAATTTCTGCGACTTTTCGCTCTTTCTGCGTGCGAAAGACCAATCAACAGGATCCAAGTTTTTTGCAAAAATAGAGCTCCTAGCTGCGTGGGAAAACCATGTGCTTCCATCCCAAAAAGAGAATAGGAATGGTTTGGTAACTGCTTTAAGGTGAAGTGAAACACCCTTCAAATCAGTCGATTCGAATACAACACCTTTTTTTAAGGGTATTGGACCAAACTGTCCGAAACTTTGACACATCACTCCTGATCATCTAAGAATTGTCCTGACACATTCAAAATTTGGATTTTTTTTTAAATTTTGTAACACAGCCCAGACCAGAACCAAAATGGCGTCGAGCTCTCATATTTCGATCATTATACAATTATCGAAGGCTCTGACATGAGAATCGAAAGAGTCGGGACAATTTTACGACAATTTAGAACACTCTGGTAATCGATAAACTCCCATTTGAACGGGATAAAGGCAAAAAAAGTGTTGTATGCGCATCTTTGCTAAAACGATGGGAATACGAGGTCTCGAAATGAAAATTTAATTGACCTGGAAATCACAGATGGCGCAGGAGGTCCCTCTGCAGTCAATTAGGGCCCCAGAAAACATGAATCCGGAGGATTTCTGGAGTTTTACTTTGATTTCTTTATAATTATTGTACGAAAAGGACAGGTGGAATATGCCATTTGGTACAATACCCAATATAATTGGAGCCAGCTGTCGATATAAAAACGAGCGTCGGCAACGTAGGCATTTAGAAAAATCTTCTCAATCGACGTCGATCAAGTTCCTCGACGTGTTTCACTTCACCTTAAGTGGATAGATATATACATTTATATTATGCAATGTGTAATAAGCAAAGGAAATAATTTCGAGAAACAATAATACCTGAGAGGCGAACGACAATTTTTACCGAGTTATGAATACAAATTATTAATTATAAATTTCCTATTCATACTTCCGAATTATTGATAGCTTTTTAAATACAATCAAATAGATCTGCCCTCTTCAAAAGATAATTATTTAGAATGAGGGTATTGAGTTTCATGGAAAATAGCGGCAAGTTTTTATGTTGCAAATAGAAATTAAAGTTCCGGTATGACACATGTATACATTAAAGTTCCTATTTATGATTATACCCTCTTGTTCCAAATTTAGAATATAGAAAAACAAGTCTCAGAATAACGGAGAAATTAATCTAATTATCAGAATAACGGAATTATGGAATAATAAGGTCATGACAATGTTGAAATACAATTTGTTAACGCCGTTTTGGGGGAGGGGGGGCATACATTGCATGCAGAAATTATTGCAGAGATCTAAAATCCTACGAATACGAATTCGCCCATCCGTGACACGTGTACAGATTCACCACTTTCCAGGGGACTTTTCAGATTAAATTTTTATAAGAAATTCCATAATTTTTATGAAAGAATTACTCGAACTATTAAAATTTCTTATAATAAATGTTAAAAACACCCATAAGGGCAAATGAGGTAATTTGTAAATTTCAGAGGGTGCTGATGTATTGTATTTAGGCTCCTTGGATATCATGTAAACAGCCCATTACATAATTTAGCTTCGAATGTTATATAAGAAGTTATTACTAATTTAAGAATATAAAAATTAGCGCTAGCTCGTATACCAACCTTATCTTAAAAATCGGATTTGCGATGAACGCTTCAGACCTGAATATATTTTTACAATTCAGAATGTATAATTAGTCAGCAGATATGAATCACAATTGTGCCCATAATTATGAAAGTGGTCTAAGTCAAAATTTAAAAAAAAAATGAGTTTATCAATTATTTCATGCCATATTATTTCAAACGAAATTAATTCAATGTAATTTCGAAACAAAAAATATATGACGTAGACCACTTTCATAATTATGGGCACAATTCATAATTCAAGATATAAAATGGAGGTGCTGAGGCCGTTTGCCCGACGAAGACCAAAATCGATACCGTCCTATGACACGTCTCGAAGGATTATAAACTCGAAGTATCCGCCTAAGACGGGCAGGCAGGTTTAGCGGATTAATATTTGCACCATCCATCAACTCTTCGTCCATGGCATGAAGGAACCTAGTTGCTCGCCGAGCGAGGAGTACTTATTGCTGGGGACTATAGAGCGCGCTCGAGAGTATCTTACTAGAAGTTACAAACTTCGTAATGGAAAATGTCGGGTTCTTTGAGAAGAGAAAAAATTCTTACGTGATACCTAAACGAGACTCGCGTACCGGAGGATGTAAAAGGCAGGATTAATTTAAACAAGTCTTTTGGAAAACACATGACACAAGATTGCAAATATTCTCGCAGTTATAACCCTTTAACGTAATATGAAAGTGACGTCGAAAAAGTCAATCGTTCGTGAAAGTATTCTCTGAATTGGGTAAAACGGGCCGAAATAAAAATACACGTGTTTCTTCATTTTTCGTCCTCTGAAACATATCCAAGAACCAACACAATCGGGGGCGGGCACCTGAAAAACATTCCTTCTTAGAATTGAGCCATTCAGTGCACACATCGACTAACTCCACTTTTTGAAAAATCTTAAATTTAGGTATCAAAGCACTTGGTATAGTCATAACTTTTTATATTTATAATATCTTTCCTGATTAATAGAGATTAACACCATTAAACGGCAACATTTTTTTGGGCATTGAATAATAAGCAATTTATTTCAGAAGCCATTTTGATTAACTCCATACTCTAATGTAAATCGTAGACGAATACCTGGCAGTATAGTATTATTGGATTACCTGTTGCGGCCGTACATCGACGCTTTTTTTTTGAAACAGCCGAAGATGCTTTCCCCCTTTCAACAATATGAGTAATAAAATCGCATCAGCAAACAGATAGAAAGAAGCGCAATGCAGACGGTAGTTAGTATAACGGTGATCTCTCACGCTGAATGTTACCGTATACTTCACCAATATTACACGGACTACATATTTTTTTGTCTTTTCAACATTACTCCCTGATTGTTTTTAAAGAACTAAATATTATACCGTTATAATCAAGATGAGTGAAACTAATAACAATGTGGATGTGGAAAGCAGGGATGATTCTTCAATACGATTTATCAGCAGAAAGTCTGGGGCAAGAAGACGTTTATCGTGTTTCTTGGATTCATCCGATTGCAACGGTACCAATTCCCCAAAAAACACATCGATTGGGAGGAAAAGAAGTCGTAATCCTGATAAATGGGCACGAAATTTACAAAAGCATAACGGAACAAAAGGTTTGGCATACAGGAATAGGGGAGAAAATTTATTACCTGCACAAACATTTGTCGATATAAAATGCAGACGATTATTTTTCGGCTATTCTTTCTTATTCATTTTATATACCGTTAGATGAGAACTATAACTGTATTTATGTATTCTACATTATATATTTGAAGTTATATTATAATAGGAATTTTAAAAAAGAATCTACATTACTTCATCGCATTTCTCAACTTTTTGTTTTATGGAGTTAATCAATGTGTGCACTGAGCGGCTCAATTAAGGCAGTCCTCCTCTAGACCCCAAATCTGTCGGAACATAGCGCTAAAACGTGAAAATTGTGCATAATAAAAACGAGGTCTAATGCCAAGAAAGGGTTAATTTTTTTTAAGGATTCTACCCCTTCCGCGGGATGACAGTGAAACCTGTACGAATAGCTCGGTCGTGGGGCTATTTTGTATGAATACGATATTTGTTTGTAACATTGAATACATAGGAATGAAGGGGGCCACTGTAATGGCATTTTGTACTTAAAAGGATAATTAATTTTTTAATTCCCGAGTGAGTAATCGATAACAACGTTACAAAAATTGTAAAATTCGGAATATTTTTCGATTATCATTAAGGATACGTGTGGATTTTTCTTAATTATACGCAGCCACTGTATTTATTAATTAGCTAGAAGAATAATTAAACTCAATGAAATAAGGAGTTTCAGACAACGTTTACGGATCGTTTTACCTATGGCGCCGCATGATTACACACGTAGACCGAATTATCGTACGTTTACTTAGTAAAGTGAGAGGCAAGTGGGTGGAGTGGTAATTTGAGGCCATGCTAGGTGGCGCACCCGTCTAATTATCCTCCGGGAAAAAGTACCGAGCTCATTTCAAGTAATTGATTTCTGAAAGACAAATTGATTTTTTTATCCTCAGAGATATGCACCAACTAGGACAAAACTTACACAAATTACTATTCAAAATCTTGAATGTACTAAGTCATTAGTATCTGTAAACAACTGCGAATCAATATTTTTTTAATAATGCAGAAGTACTTATGAAAATTTCCAGTAGAATTTAAGACCGTTGCTTAACTATAAATCAAAGAGACGAAGAAAATAGTAACATAGGAAGATATCGTTGAATCATTCGACCATCACCGAAACATAGCGATCATTTGTCAACAATTAGGACCGCGATTTCATTAATTAAATACGGAACTGTTAGGACTAATTCATAATCTAATAATTATAACGCTAAATTTTAATTGGAATACTCTCTGCAGCGATCTAGGTGTTCTATTTCTTCCTTATTTCAAATTCTGTTTATTTTTCCTCGGGTCTCTCCATGTCATCTAGCACCATTAATTAAGTAACGTATGCTTAAATTGATGTATAAGCAGAAACTCTAGCGCTTCGCTCTTTTATCTACTACCGCGATTCTTTAGCCCATGATTTGTTTACTTCTAGGAACTCCTGGTCCTATAGCCCATCTTTTTTATTCCTCACCTAAGCCTCCTTAAACAACATTAACTTTTCCCTTTCTCAGTACTCATTAACCAATCGCCTTCGATTATAAATCCCACTTTTATTTCGCTATGCCTATCAGCGAACGCTTTGCAAAAACTCCGCCCTAGAGGACAGCATCCGAAAACACTTTAAGGTGAAGTGAAACCCCCTTCAAATCAGTCGATTCGAATACAACACTTTTTTTTAAGGGTATTAGTCCAAATTGTCCGAAACTTTGACACATCACCCCTGATAATCTAAGAATTGTTCTGACATATTCAAAATTTGGATTTTTGAAAAAAATGTTGTAACTTAGCCCAGACCAGAACCAAAATGGCGTCGAGCTCTCATATTTCGATCGATACACAATTATCGTAGGCTCTGATATGAGAATCGAAAGGGTCAGGATAATTTTACGACAATTTAGAACATTCTGGTAATCGATAGACTCGCATTTGAACGGGATAAAGGCATAAAAAGTGTTGTATGCGCTTCTATGCTAAAACGATGGGAATATGAGGTCTCGGAGTGAAATTTTAATTTATCTGGAAATCGCAGATGGCGCAGGGGGTCCCTCTGCAGTCAATTAGGCCCCAGAAAGCACGAATCCAGAGGATTTCTGGAGTTTTACTTCGATTTCTTTATAATTATTGTACGAAAACGACAAGTGGAGTATGCCATTTGGTACAATACACAATATAATTCGACACAGCTGTCAATATGGAAACGAACGTCGGCAACGGAGGCATTTAGAAAAATCTTTCTTATCGACGTCGATCAAGTTCCCCGACGTGTTTCACTTCCCCTTAAAAAGGAGTCCCTCTGGGCACAGCCAGAATCTTCTACAATCTCTGGCGGACTAACTTCAATCGCTTCGCACGCGACATTGCACTGGACTTAGATTTCCGCGCGTTATCGAACACATTGTACTTCAAGAACCGGACTTCAATTGTACACCTTCGAACATAAGCTCAGATCGTTGAAAAAAACTGTTAAGTTTTTCAACGATCCAACAGATATACATTGAAATTAATTTTAAATCAACGCACTTTACATCTACATTTTAAGAGTACCTGGTCTTAATAGAATCTCATTATCTATTGGTTACCTATCAATTGTGTCAGTACTTCGTAAGAATTGTATCAGAAACACAGAAACATTGCGAACACTCTACATTTTTCACGTAGTACAAGAAGCAATCTGGAAATAATTAAAGCATTAACGATACACAATTTGATCGTGTAATGGCCTAATTATCGTGGTCCTATTATAAAGCGCCAATTATATTCCTTTCATATCGATTCCCTTTTGTGCTTAATGGGGAATTAAATCGTTTGTCAGAAGACCAAGAGAGGGGAAAAAAGTAAACCCCTTAACAAAGGAAGATGCAATCGACATAGAAAGGCTGCCGAGGTAGATGGAGGACCGCCGCTCCCGTTTCTGTGTCGGAGACAAAAAGCCGTGATGCCACTCACGGTCTGCTCACTTTCCTCCGAAGCCAGTATATATCTCGACAAAGTAACAAAATTCAGTGTAGGGCATATTCTGTCCTGCGATGAAACCGTATAAAAACTACTCGGTGCGGTATTTCTGGCCTGGCGAGGCCGAGAAAAAGCAAAATGTGTTTCCCCGACAAAATTTCATTTCGGCCTCATTCGTCCTGCGCCTCTCCAGAGCGTAAAACTGTTTGGATCTCTTACGGAAGGAGCTCCGAGTCCTCAAAAATTCGAGACCGACATTTTAGAGAATCCTTTCGAGTTAATTCGCGTAATTCCAAGACACGGACCTTTGATGTCACGCTAACGATGAGCGGCAAATGTTTTAGTCCGCGAGGAGTCTTTAAAAGACTTTTTCATCCCGAGAATATAAAGCTGGAGCTACAGGATTAAAGGAATTCTGACTTGATTAACACTCTTAAACGGCAACTCTGGTGTGCACGGAAAATGAGACACCGCTCGCAGTGAGTCAATCTAAAACCGCAGTTTTACGATACCGTAAAAGCCACGGGGGTTGGGATTAAATTACAGGGATAATTCTATTATCAAACGTTAGAATCAAAAGACTTAGTGCTTTATTAACATCGATCAGTCATGAATTTCCAAATGACCTAGGACTGGCGATTCTGATTGTTAGTCCTTCAATTACGAAATGGAAATTATAGTGGGTTCCGCCTGATCATTTTTTTACGAAGCGCCACTATAGTGGCCCCTCTTTATTCCCATGAATTCAAAGCGACAAATGAATATCGTATTCATATAAAATATTAGCACTTCGCTGCCGAGCTATCCGTACAAGTGGTACATCTCCACGTCCGAATCCGCCGTAGTTGATGGGTTAACACGTTCCGTGCCACGTGTACCACCGATAATACGCGTTAACCTCGGCTGGTACACGGCGTGGCATGGAACGTGTTAAATAGAAACCCGATAGCGAAGAATCGAAAGAAAGCGCGGAAACGTTAAAGCCGAGTCCTATCGAAGTATCGAACGGCCCACGATCCAGATATCGAGGATGGCTCGGGGTACTTGGAGGCACCAGCTCCATGGCGGTTCGGAAGGGTCCTTGGGATTGGCGGGCGGTCGTTGGGGCAGTCGCGGGGTGGCTGATTGTGGCTGATTGTGGCGGCGGCCTACTTCGTGAGACAATCGCACAATGCCAGGGTTGGGTGGCTCCTAGCCGGAGGGTGAAAAGCACCGAGTCGGGGACCACGGGGTTGGAGCGGACCACCCCGCTAAGGTGGAGGGTGGCGGCAAGGTCGCGCTTCTTTCCACCGCCGACTGCCGCATTGCGAGCTCTTCTTCCATTTACTCTCCTGTTATTTTTACGGTTAGCTCCCCTTCGCGTCGCCGTCAATGCAAATTTCCGAAACTATCTCCCAAGAGAGGATCGACCAACGTTGCCGAGGACCCGCAACCACGTAGGTACGAGCAAGACAGTCGACGATCGTCGGGTTGACGCGCCGTCACTGATCTGTATACTAACTGGATAGTTGATACCTATTTCATCTATACGTAGAGGACTTCGAGGAATTCAAGGCGCCAGCTACGTACGGGTAGCGTTACTAAATAAGTAACGGGGGCGCATGTGCAAAAGTATTTGTTAAAAACCATGTGATTGGATTGAGGCGGCCTGGAGAACATTTGAGCAACATTTGGCAATGGACAATGCGAGGCACTCTTTCTCGGAGTGTCCTGCACGTGATCAGAAAATAGTTAAAGAAAGGACTGGAAATTTATGACCCCGATCAGGGGGGTCTTCAAAGTGGCTACTTCAGGATCTGCCATAGCGACGCATTTTCAAAGGGTATCGTATGGCTAACAGACATCGCGGACTTTCTTCAGGATTCGAGGAAGTCTGTGCCGTCCTGGAGAAACGAACCTTTGGGAAATGCTATCCTAAAGTCAGCCAATCAGGGCTCAGCATTCCGAGTGCATCCCTTCCTTGGTTTCGACAGAGGAAAGGGAAGAGAGTACATCGAGAATGGAACTTTCCATATTATTTAAGATTTAGACTCAATTAGGACTTCGAACAATTCGGATGTTTTGTCTCCGCCCTAGGACTTAGGACGTAACCCGGACACGCGATTGTACCGCGAATTCACATGAAATTGCGGTAATTTGTACATATAATATTCTGTTAGTATTCTCCACCCAGAACCGTATACCTCAATGGAGGACAGGCACGAAAGCTGCCTCCGAATCAGCTGCGAATTGCATTAGTTTCTCCTTTATTACTGCATTGTCCGAAACGCTTCTATGGTTCATGGTCAATTATCATTGGCCCAAGGATGTTCCTTTGACATTACGTGCACGGTAGTCTGTGCTATCTGTATTGGCCCTTGACGGGTAATTATACATTTGCCAAAATACCATGCACGCCCTGGCCTATGCATACGCAAGAATCCATAACATATACCTATAACATATGTAGTTACACGTGTCGTATATCGTATTTAATCTCAAATAGCAATTTTTCACATTCCTACATCGCAATTTTTTAAAAGAACTTCCTCGCCCGCAGTCTCCAGATGCATATAGAGAAAAATTATCGCAAAGGGTGTTCACTAACATAGAGGAAGAAGTGATATCAAATTAAAGATGAATGGCGTAACAGTGCACAATTACATTTTTGACATGTGATCTGATACGAATAAAGAACAATTCTAGCATCGTCTGGACAAATAAAACAGTCCCTCGACGTACATTTCGTTTGGGACGATCGATTGGTTCGGAAGGAAAGAGATAATGGAATTATCTGGGTGCGAGGAAATGGGTGAAGTGGTGGATACCGAAGTTCTCGTGACAGATGAGATCGAACATTCACTCGTACGTGCGTAGCGTGCGATATGCGTGCGCATGTCACAGTCGTTTTAAGATATAATTCAAGTAATTTGTCGAAATGGTCGAAAAGGTGTAAACAATCCACGTACACAAACATCGAACACTTTGTGTTTGTTATACAGGGCTTAACAAAATTCGTAGTCACGGTTTATACAGCGCTATCCTTGTTGAAAAAGGACTCGAAAAGTCCTGTACTATTTTCTCCTACACTGAATGAATTGTCTGTAATAACTAAGTGAAGCACAGCCAATCAATCGCGTTTGCCAACGGAAGGCATAGCGGAGAGGACGCCGGAAAGGCTGCTACTCCTCAAACAGCCGATCGCAGCCCTATCAGCGTCCTTTTCGCTATAATTTCCGTTGGGGAACGCGATTGATTGGTTGTGCTTCATTTAGTTATTACAGGAAATTTATGCACTGTAGGAAAAAATAGTAGAGGACTTTTCGACTCCTTTTTCAACAAGGATAACGCTGTATAAACGGTGACTACTAGTTCTGTTACACCCTGTATTGCGCACACTATATTCCATACGGAACAAAAGCTCTATTATACGTACACAGAATGTTTCCATGGCTATGGGATGTTTCAGCATATCAGAAGTTAAAAATATACATATAATATATGTTCACGGAATGTCAAAAATATTCTATTGGATTTTAGATGTACATTATATGTATTAAATACGTATAGTAAACGTATAATATACCTCTATTTAACAGGATTTTGTATGTGTAGTATTTCACATGCAGAAAACATATCATGGATGTATGTTATACGTATATTGAGGGAAGAAAAATTGACGTATCATAAACGTAAAATGTACATACATGTTATGTACGTAAATATACATTATTTTACTCGCATGTTTGATATATGTACATTATACGTTACTAGAGCATCTACCAATTCACCAATTAAATACGTTTAATAAACGTATAATACATCTCTATTTGATAGATTCTTGTATCTGCGATATTACACATGCAAAAGGCATCTAATGAACGTATGTTGTGTGTATACAAAGGGAAAAAAATTGACCTGTCACAGACGTAAAATATACGTACATTCTATGTAAACAAATATAAATTATTTTACTCGTAGGTTTGATATACATACTTTATAAGTTCCTAGAGCAACCACGTTTTCACAAATAAACGACGTATACTAAACATATAATATACCTCTATTTAAGGCGCACTTGTGTATGACATATCACACATGCAAAATATATGTAATATGTGTAAGTTGCGCGTATATTAAGGAAATGAACATTAATTTGCCGTATACATATGACATACATACATATTACATACGTGTAATAACAACCATATAGGGAAATTTATTTCTACCCATAATGTACATAATACAACAAATGCTTGTGTAATATGTGCCCAGATGTATTTAAATAACATGGTGCATTAAATGCTTCTTTGCTGTATGTTCTTTATATGCTTCATTGGTGTGCGACCTGACTACTGCAGACTGAAAGTGAAGCTCATACAAAATCAATATGATGTCACGAGACGTATCGTTTTGGCCGCGACGGTTTTCTTATACAAGTACAAGTATTTGCAAGGAATATATATATATATATATAACTTATATATATGTCCTTATTTTTGGCCAGAGATTGGCAATGTAAATGATAATGATTAACCCAATTTTAATTAAACTTATTACTGTGGCGTTTTAATATGCGAAACGTGTCGCATAATCCATAAGTCCTATGTCCACGGCAGCACTACTATTGTCTGTTACCCAAATGATTCGGGTTCGAATCCCGGTCACCACCATGAGAGGTTTTTTCAATGACAAATGTTTGTATATCGCGAAGATTTCAGGTCCCTGAACAGATCGTGGTAAATTGTTTCTAAAAAAAATGCATTTAGTGCAAAATAAATAATACTTTTTTAAATTATTCCACCTACATTTGGAATACGTCTTACATATGTATAAAATACGTATAATATACGTGAATAGATATCTTATATACGTCTACTATACATAATACGTCTACCATATATCTTGTTTACATATAATATACATATTTTATCCATATGGAATGTATATTAAATGAAAGTGGAATGTTCAAAAATACATATACTATACGTTGACAGCGCGGACATTTGTACATGCCCCAGCACATTCCGCATACTTTTGTATACATCTATTAGACATCTGAATGTTTTAGCCAGATATCCTATATACGTATACCATATCTAGTTGTCCGTGTGGGATTATACCGAATTAGATAACATAACTTGAAATCAAAGATTGATATATTTAAGGGGCAAATAGATTCGCAGAGGAACGAAAACGCATGTTTACCAAAAAACAACCGTGCATTACTTTAACAAAAAATTTATCCATACAAAATTTCGAAAGTATATTACAAATAATTGTGGTATAAATAATTACACAGATTACGTAATAGTGAACTGGAAAGACTAATGCTGGTAAACTGATTGAATAATCCCGACCTAAAGAGAATAATGGGATTCAATAAGAAAAGTACTATTTTCCTCGTAAAACTTGACCGTCTTATGCATGCTCGTACTAGAGGTTATATTCCGGCACTGAAAATGACTCATTGTCAGCTGCAATTCATCACGAGCATTAGGCAATTGAGCGATAAAAATCTCTCCATTAATGACTCGTTTGGATAACCGCCGTGAGTTAAGCACGACGATTCTGTTATAACGTCTCGGGTTAATTTTAGTATTTTGAGATATCTCGGAAAGAATTCCAGCATACTGAGTACCTCATACGCGTGGATGTGTATGTGAGTGTGTACGCACGCTCGTAATCGCGCAATCAAAATTCATTTTGATGACCACGTATAAAAATCTCTCTACTAATGTAGTCGCGATCACACGTTCGCGCAAACAATCTCTAATTTTTTACGACATGTCGAGTGTATCCGGTACGCAACAGAATTCAAATGCGCTATTCGTAGCAGCTGTTGCATATTTTCGGGAAGAATTATTACATTTTATAACGGAGAGCACTTCAAAAAAGGAAAATCACCGTCACCGAGGGTAATTGTTAAATATATTGGATAAATTAGAAGAAAATGGAAATATTTTGGGAGGCGATAGTTTAGGTCGTTATAAAAAAAGAGTTTATATACAACGGTTTATATTTTCTAAATGTATATGGAATAATAATGAATCGTACAAGAATTATGTTTACAACAGATTTTGTTAAAATGTAAAGATTGTTGTAAAAACGCCGTAAATAGGGCACAAATGTAAAGTTAATTGAAGTTCACAATTCAGTACTCGAATGTTTGTTGGCAACGTAACATACGTATAATTAATTATTGTTCCTTCTACAAAATATAAACTTCGTCGACACCACTTAGAATAAGAGCCACGTTCATATGAGCCGCTCAGTGCACACATCGACTAACTCCACTTTTTGAAAAATCTTAAATTTAGGTATCAAAGCACTTGGTATAGTCATAACTTTTTATATTTATAATATCTTTCCTGATTAATAGAGATTAACACCATTAAACGGCAACATTTTTTTGGGCATTGAATAATAAGCAATTTATTTCAGAAGCCATTTTGATTAACTCCATACTCTAATGTAAATCGTAGACGAATACCTGGCAGTATAGTATTATTGGATTACCTGTTGCGGCCGTACATCGACGCTTTTTTTTTGAAACAGCCGAAGATGCTTTCCCCCTTTCAACAATATGAGTAATAAAATCGCATCAGCAAACAGATAGAAAGAAGCGCAATGCAGACGGTAGTTAGTATAACGGTGATCTCTCACGCTGAATGTTACCGTATACTTCACCAATATTACACGGACTACATATTTTTTTGTCTTTTCAACATTACTCCCTGATTGTTTTTAAAGAACTAAATATTATACCGTTATAATCAAGATGAGTGAAACTAATAACAATGTGGATGTGGAAAGCAGGGATGATTCTTCAATACGATTTATCAGCAGAAAGTCTGGGGCAAGAAGACGTTTATCGTGTTTCTTGGATTCATCCGATTGCAACGGTACCAATTCCCCAAAAAACACATCGATTGGGAGGAAAAGAAGTCGTAATCCTGATAAATGGGCACGAAATTTACAAAAGCATAACGGAACAAAAGGTTTGGCATACAGGAATAGGGGAGAAAATTTATTACCTGCACAAACATTTGTCGATATAAAATGCAGACGATTATTTTTCGGCTATTCTTTCTTATTCATTTTATATACCGTTAGATGAGAACTATAACTGTATTTATGTATTCTACATTATATATTTGAAGTTATATTATAATAGGAATTTTAAAAAAGAATCTACATTACTTCATCGCATTTCTCAACTTTTTGTTTGATGGAGTTAATCAATGTGTGCACTGAGCGGCTCAAATTGAAATAATTAAAAAATAGCATCTAAGCAAATTAGTGAATGACTTATTGATTAAATCAATTAAATGTGTTCAATGAATTAATGTATTAATAATGGCAGAACAAAAGGTTTGGCATACAGGAATAGGAGAGGAATGCAGGTCAATTAGGGCCCCAGAAAGCATGAATCCAGAGGATATCTAGAGTTTCACTTCGATTTCTTTATAATTATTGTATGGTCAGGTGGAGCATGCCATTTGGTACAATACCCAATATAATTCGTCCCAGCTGTCAATATAAAAACGAACGTCGGCAACGTAGGCATTTAGAAAAATCTTCTTTATCGACGTCGATCAAGTTCCTCGACGTGTTTCACTTCATAATCGCGTGGAATTCCGTTTGGAGAGCGGACGCTCCCTTCGGCTCGTGCGCGCGCATGTGAGTGGGCGCGCACGCGCTCTAGCTCGCCGACCGACCAATCACCGATTCGCGCTGACGAGGCGCAAAAATATCGCTCCCTTATCCCTCACCCGCGCACATGCATGCACGTGGCTCATATTGGATTACGACGAATCCTCTTACGATGCACCGAGCGTTCAAGGTTGCCGAAGAGGCCTCTGTCGTTTCGCCGGCTAATTACAAGAAAAAATCACCCAAGGTCTCTGCTTTTCGTCACCGCGTCTTTCCGAGTTTCGTTTCTCGCGTGTATCGCGAGTACCGGGTTTTCCGGGTCGGATGAGTTACATTATTACATGTTGCGTTTACGCAAGCGTCCGATTTGCGTTTGCGCGACCGTCGCGTGCCTCGATTGATTTTTTGCCGCTCGTTTGTCATAATGTGTAAATTCATGAGACCATGAAAAGAATTCCGGATCAAATGGTCTCCGTTCTTTTCCGAGACATTTTCGGGAAAACCTGTTTACCGACTTGCATTCATTTTCCGGCAGATGATTCCTTGCTCGGCGGACAAAAAGATATCGTTTTATATCGTCTTAAAATACGGATTTTTTGCTTCGTAGTATTTACGTGTCAATAGACTGCTCGCGAAAAAACCACACTTAATAATAAGGATTGCGCAAATCAGGAACAAATATATGCAGGGTTAAGTACGGATTGACGCGTACGTTTTCAACGCATACCTCTAAAGTCTTTATTTGCTGTTGTTTCGAAATAATTCCATGTTTGTATCGTACCGTCATATTTTATCTTCATTGTATTCTACAATTATTTACCTAGGTTCAAAAGTTGTTACAATAGAACAGAAATATGAAAGGTCTCGATTTGGGCATCTATCCTCGGAGATAACAGATGCATGCGTCATCGGATCTGTTGCGAAACTATTTTAGTCTCTTAAACTTTTTCTTAAATTTATTTATAAATAATTGCATGCTAATACGTCTACCATATATCTTGTTTACATATAATATACATATTTTATCCATATGGAATGTATATTAAATGAAAGTGGAATGTTCAAAAATACAT
>NW_019394907.1:15244-40712 GCF_000612105.2 Orussus abietinus | reverse complement strand
AGGCAGCAGCAGCCAAGCCGACCGGATGACCGCAGGAACCACTGGGAAAAGAAAAACCAAGAAGCCCGGAAGAACCTACGAGCGATCATCCAGACTGAAGAATACGAGATAGACGCGGATGCAAACGAGCCATCGGGAAACGAATAAGCACCGTGCCCCAGAACTCCCCTCCAACCACGAGCGCGGTGCGACAAATCGGGGAGTATACCCGAGAAGATCTTCTAACCGAGGACATAGGAAGATGCTGCGAGAAGATCCGGTGCCCAGTCCTACAAATAAAAATCGGCGCAGTAGGAGTCGACGCTCTCATTGACACGGTAAGCGAAGTAAATGCATTTTCCGAGGAATTTGTGAAGAGCAACACGAAGGACTTTGGAAAAATGCCCGCATTACCTGTGACCGGACTGACAGCCAGAGGCGCGACCGCAGCAGCCCCGGAAAAAGTAAAATAGCAAATTTATACGGAATTCACGGTGCAAGGGATCACACTCGCGGATGTATTCCTGGTAATCCCAAAACTTACAAAGCCATGTATCATTGGGATCAGACTGCTTACCCAACTTCAGGCAACGATCGACTTAAGACAGGATCTCATTACCATCCACAAGAAGCAAGACGCCATCCCGATGAAATTGAAACGGGAGAACCCCGCATCAGAGGGGTACATAACCTCGAAACTCGGGAACGAAGAATGGGACGCCTCGGAAAAGGAGATTATGGACAAAATAGATCCGATAGAATGGCCGAACTACGATGAACGAAGAACCTTAAGGCAACTCATACTCGAGTACAAGGACATCTTTAGCAAGCGACCGGGTAAACTAACTACTTACCAACACCGACTGGAGGTAATGCCACACACTCGGTATGCCAGCAAACCTTACCCAACACCAATAGCCCATAGGGAAAAAGTCACAGAGGAAATTAATAAAATGTTGGAGCTCGGCATAATTCAACGCTCCAACAGCCCATACGTAAACCCTCTTGTCGTGGTCCATAAAAAGGACGGTAGCTTGCGACTCTGCTTGGACGCGAGGAGACTCAACTCGATCCTCATAGCGGACTCGGAGTGCATGCAAACAATGGAAGTCCTTTTTTAGGAATGCACCAACGCAAACGTGATGTCCACCTTGGATCTTACATCAAGTTTCTGGCAAGTCCCACTGCACCCAGATTCACGTAAATACACGGCGTTCTTACACCAAGGGCGCTGTTACGAATTTGTCGTCACACCATTCGGACTCAAAATCAGTACCACAGCCCTAGTCAGTGGCCTGGAACCAGTCCTGCGAAATGTGTCAGAAGGAATCCTAAACTTCGTGAATGATATCCTCTGCACGGCGCGAACCTTCGAACAACACATCGAACAGCTAAGGCGTTTGTTCGAAAGGCTTCGCAAGCACAATCTCACCATAAGTTTTAAAAAATCGGAATTCTTAAAGGAACGGGTGGTCTTTCTGGGACACGTCATCACGCCAAAAGGCATCCACCCGGATCCGACAAAGCTGCAAGCCATCCAGGAGGCACCGCCACCGAAGAATGTGCAGCAACTCCGGGGATTCCTCGGCCTAATCAACTTTTACACAAAATTTAACCCGGCCCACGCTGAAGTAATTACACCACTGCTCCAGCTAGTCAAGAAAGGTCAGAGGTAGAGGTGGGACGAAGAAAAGCAACTGGCCTTCGAGAGGGCCAAAGACAGCTTCTGCAAAGAAGTAACGCTGCAGTTCCCGAAGAAGGACCGCCCATTTTGTCTCCAGACGGATGCTAGCGACTACGCCCTAGGAGCGGTACTATACCAGGTAGATGATGAGGGTCAGCAAGAACCGATTCATTTCGCGAGTCGAACCTTAAAAGGACCGGAATTGGCCTATTTCACCACCGAAAAAGAGCTGCTATGAATCGTGGGGCGCTAAAAAAGTTCCGGTCATACTTATTCGGAAGCAGAATAATCGTCGTCACCGACCACCAAGCACTGACGTTCCTCAGGAGTTGCCAGCTTCTCAATGCAAGGCTAACGCAATGGACCTTAGCAATTCAAGACTACCTTTTTGAAATCCAATATTGTAACATCGTCGTGGACTACCGCAACAGAGCGAGCACGAAAACCGCCTCAAAGGACGGTCTCGACCTCAGAGGTCCAAAATTAAATCGACTCGCCCGGGAACCCAATGGGAGCTGGAAGGGCTATGCAAAAACTTAGCCACCAAGCAAGATGAGGACGACGAACTGCACGCTTTGAAGGAGCGCGTGAAGACAACGGGGGACGGCCACTACCGACTCGAAGGCGACACCCTACTCATAGAAAAAGGAGGTTAGTGCAGGTACATGGTACCGAGTCAATACGTGGATCTCCTAATCAACGAGTGCCACGAAATGTACGGACACTGCGGAGCAAAGAAATGTTATCTAATACTAAGGGAAACCTTGTACTTTCCTCGTTGTTATAAACGGATACGGAAGAAATTAAGCGCTTTCGACAGCTGCTAGCGAAACAAGGTATATACCGTGGGATCTTTCAGCCAGATGCAGAACATCATCCCCATGAGGCCAAGGGAGTTAGCATCGGTGGACTTCTACGGACCATTCCCTACAGGGAAAGGCGGCGTCAAATACATATTAGCAATAATAGATGTATTTTCAAAAGTGACCGCCCTATATGCCCTCAAACGAGCCACCGCGGAAGCCACGCTAAGGTGCCTACGCGATCGCTACATACCGAGGTTCGGAAAGCCTAAAAAACTCTTATCAGATCAAGGAACGCAGTTCACATCCGAGAAATGGCGGGAAGGGCTGCAGCAAGAAGGGATCCAACACATACTGACCTCGATACGCCATCCACAAACGAATCCGGTAGAAAGGACTAATCGAGAATTAGCGCATTATTTTCGAACGTTTCTGAACGATCGACACAGTCGTTGGGCGGACTGGCTTGATGTCCTAGAGGATTGCATCAACCATGCATACCACGAATCAACGGGATGCATACCGATGCAATTATATGAAAACGTTCGTCCACCTCGACCATGGGAGCGATGGTTAAAGTCCCATCAAGGAAATATAATGAACCCCGAAAGGCTAGTCTTCGCCTACGAGAACATGACACGGGAAGGGCGTAGGAGAGCCCAACGCTTTAACAAACAACACAAAATAACCGAATTTAACGTCGGGGATTTGGTGTTAGTGCGCGCATTAAATGTCTCAAAACCTGAGAAGAACATTTCAATGAAGTTCCTACCATTATATGAAGGCCCATATAAAGTGGCACGAATAGTAGGTACTACATCATATGAACTCAAAAACCCGGACACCGATGTGACCCGGGGTGTATACCATACACAGGACATCCGACCTTATATACAATAAACCGGTAGAACTGCGCAACCGACATAAATCAGGGGCGCGGGGAGTAAGCAATACCGGATTAATCCAAAAGTCAAAAGAAATGTAATAAGTACGAATAGGAGACCAACCGATTCCGAAATCGACGGGGATCAGTTGAAATCAAAATGTCAAGCCGATTAGAAGACAAGACTACGCAGACCGGAGTGCCGGAGGGCCGAACCGTTTCATCCCGGCCCTTTAAGAGTGAAAATGTTCGAGCGCGGTGGGCCGGCCCGAAGAAAGGAACCCGGAAGATGAAGCAAACCCAGACAGAAGATCGAAAACTCCTAGAAGCGGAGATCCTAGGAGAGGTCATGGAATACGCGTCGGGCAAAAAGGTCCTGGCTGTGCCACCCAGCCGGCCACTGGCGCCATCAGTAACGCCAAGCGTAGGGCCAACAAGAGTGAGCATGATAGCTACATAAAGGAATGCACAGGCAAGAGTGAACTTACAAGTATTCTACTACCCCCATAGCAGAAGCCGCGAATACTAAAAGTGGAGCGGGTGGACCCCACCATACTGGTGCATCGGTGGACCGGTAACGGAGACGAGATTGAACGTCCCAAGGGTGCACGCGGCCGAGCGCGACGAGGCGGCGCGGCGGCGGCGGGAAGATGAGGCCCGAACGGCAAGGGCTAGCCGATTCCGGGAGATGACGCAGGACCCATACATGCGCTGACTGGACCATCTACCTGAGGCCCGGGAAAATTAAAAAAAAAAACAAAATAACAATTTTTAGACATAAAAGCCCCCCTTAACCGGGAAGAATAAACAGAAAAGAGAAAGTCTCTTTTATTTTTAGCCACCCAACCAACAAGAAAAGAGCAGTTGACCGGGTCCTTTCGACGACTCCTTTGGAAGGGCTATGTGACATGTCGGAGGTACGCGACGGGACACCTATGAGAGACAAGTCAAATCTTGTCCCCGCGACGGATAGTCAACCTGCTAGTCACCTTCCCCGGGTGCCTAGAGGTACGGGACGATCCAGACTCTCAATACAACGTTTTTTCACACTGACACACCGAGGGCGTGACGGCATGGCGCCGTTCCCCCTCTGTTAAAGGGTCACAGAAACACATTGCACAAAGTGTGACCGTGGAGTCCGCCCACACAGCATCTCAAATAGAATCACAACATTAAAAGTCAATGAAAATTAATTGAATACAATACTTGACGCGACGGATAGACGAACGAAAACCCTTGATAATTTCGAGTCCACGACCGAACCATCTTCAGAACGACTTACACAAATCCCTGGATTCCGTACCATACGGCTTTCACTGATGAAGTATGCTAAGAGACTGAGGCTCTGTGCTATTGAAAGCCCTAGCTGATCTGAGACTGCCAAAAGGAAATCCAGGAAATTGCCAAAAGGCAGATCTAATAACTGCCTCGCGACCGCCCGATTGCGCGATACGACGCGATCGACCAAGGGGGAGGGACAAGTACGCGAGAAAAGTTACAATATATATAGTGACGTGGTACATTTTTGCCACGCCACGACGGCCCCAAATTTCAGCAAAAATTTGCTTTTTCGCGTTTATACAGGATCCAACGTCCGACGGTCATCGACCCGGGGGAGAGGGAAAACAAGCCTAATTATTAATTGATTTAAGTTGAGTATTTTGTTGCAGGATTGTTTAGCGATCCAAGGAAACTCTCCCAGTTTTCTGTAAGGGAATCATCCATTTATATATTTTTAAGTTCTTGGGCGCGCCTTCGAGCACTCGCAGGAATGTTTGAAATGAATATTTGGCGAAATGTTCGAGAGCTCACCCGAATTTCTGTAATGCGTAGTGAGGCTCCGATCGTCATGCCGGAGTATCAACATCGTAGACCTCTCAAAGGTCGCGGGCACGCGCTACCGATCGTCGCCCCGGCTTCAAGAGCGAAGCCGTCGAGGAAACCTCGGGGAACATGTCCAAGTCTGGCGTCACCGATTGCGGTGCCACGGTCAGCCCGTGGGTCGAGGCGGCCCCGCTACACCCCCTGGTGGCCTTGTCTGCGGGGGCGGGCCGTAAACGGGCCCTTGCGGCTCGGGTACGGCTGCCCGCAGGAACACCGAGACTACCCGGCCAGGAGCCGGACCAGAAAGCGGGAGCTCCTGAGAAGACCCTGGCTGCCACCGACAAGGGTAGGGGTGGGGGGGATACCGTGCACCGGCATCCCCTCCTCCCAACGACTTCCGGGCCAGGAGCCCGATCCTATCTTCGCCGGAGTACCTGGGGCCTATCCCATGATCTGCCCCGGGTGAGCCAGGATCCGCCGGAGGCCGCCGCGAACATCTCGACGCGCCGGGGCTTCGTCATCGCTCGCTACGGCTGTGGCATTGCCGGCGGCCCGACGCGCGCGGGGCTCGCGCCGTTACCCGGCAACCGCGCCGCTGTAACCACGCCGCCGCAATTGCGCCACCGCAACCCCGGGTCCCAGGAACTGGGCCAGCGCACGCCGTCCGCCAAAATCGGGAAATCAAGGAGCGTCTCGAACAATCAACGGCGCCGATTAGGATTCGGACGGACCAGCCGAATCCCTACTTAGGACAGCGCACGGAGAGCTCCGATTTTCTCTGCCTGCGATTATCGGACCGTCCAGATCCACGCTTCTACCAGTTGTCTTGAAGTTTCCTAAATATCTTTCTCCAATGAAGACCGAAGGATTTCCCGGCTCAGCGAGGGAAACTCAGCCGAGGGGCCAGCGAGCGGCAGTAAATTTTCTTGGTCAGATTAAGTGCCATGTGTCCGGTCGAGGACCCCTTTCTTGAGATTGTTTTGAGTCCCCGATTAAATTCGTGAAGCCGTAGGGCCCGGATAGTGTCGCGCTGGTGAACGAAAGCATACCGCGTGGTCGGTCGTCGTTAGTCTTACGCGGGCGATCTTCCGGTTGCCCTGGTGGAACCTGCGGCTGAAGGAAATCGGAATTAGAGTTAGCCTCTCGGGAGACCGCGGGGTTCCTCGAGCGGGCACCAGGGCGACTTATTTTTCTTTGTGCCATGTCCCATTATTTTCTACGTCCGGTAATTTTCTGTCGCGCCATTTCAAGTAGGAGCGCGCAGTTTAAGCCTTTTTCTATTGTCTGGCCGTGAAATTTAATTTTCTTTGTCTGGCGGAAGTTTGTGAACGGTTTTGATTTCCGCCGCGACTAGTTTTCGAGTACGTAAATTTATCTTTCGTCACGTAGGTTTGTGAACGGCTTGGGCCCGTGGCGAGAGAAGTGGCTTTTTTTAAATATTTTAGAGTGATCGTCTCACGAAAATTTGTGAAAGGTTTTGGTTTTCGGTGAGAGGGTTTTTCTAGTGTGCGAATTTCGAGGCTTTTTATAACGGCCAGCGTTCGAGCATTAGGATTGTCTATTGTCTGTCCCTCGGGGTCGGAGGCGTAGAAGCCGCGCGGCAACCGCGTGGTCGCCTGCGTCCGCGACTTATTTTGTTTTCCCGGAAAACCCAATTATCTTCCGGTTAGAATTGATATTTTGGGGTTTAATTTGGAGTTTAATTTTGAGATTAGTTTTGCGACTCGTTCGTTGAGTAATTTTTGGTGTAAAGTTGTGAAATTTAGAGTTCGGAATTATCGAGATTATATCGCGTGATTAATTCAGAATAGCATTTTATCGCGTAATATTGAGCTCGTCTGTCCATTTGAGCGAGCGCATAATATTGTTTTAGGAATCCAATTTCAGCCTTAGCGCCCCGTTTCTTTTTGAATTTAAACCAAATTTGTCATCCGAATTTCCCGATTCGGATTTGTTGCGCCCTTTGTCTTTCCCGGCGCCGAGTAGCCGTGGATTTCTCTTTATATTTGTCGGATCGCGTTTATTGCGAACCGCTATCTTTTCGAATTGTCTCGTTTCGGATTTGATTTTCTTTGAGGCGACCTTACGTCGAACCCCGTCGTCTTTTGTAAGTATCTGTTATCCGCGGTACAAAATTGTTCGGTAATTTATTTTTCTAATCCGAATAAATCTGTTAATTTTCTGGATTTCTGTTGTTGAGTATCTGAACTGAATTCTTCCAAATTTCCCCGATTCAGTCTTCCCCGATTTGAGTTGTACCCCACTTTGTTGAGTTTTTCCCCAAATTCCGTAGTCTGATCTTACCCCGCCTTCTCCGAACCTGGCGCGTGCGTTCTGTGCTAGCCGACCGCGCCGCGACGATCCTCGAGGCGGAGATCGTTCGAGCCTAGCCTTTTGAGTTTATTTGAGATTATCGAGTTTTGTTCGAGTGTTCTGCATTTTTGAGATTGTCGAGAGTTGAGAGTTTGTTTTTTGGCCTCCGGGGAGGCCTGGCGCCCAACTTCGTGTCTCGTTCCCGAAACAGGGAAATTTTTGAGTGGCTCGAACGGATCCGCCTAGACGATCGGGCGAAGGTCACGAGACGAGTGATCGTCCGGGCGCTGCGGGCCCGGAACCTATCCACCTCGTTCATTTCATTCGTCACAACATATACATGTATAAATAAGTTAATTTGTGAATTAATTATCATTTTAAAAAATGTTAATGGTAACTGTTTCGATTGCGGGATTTGATGGCATGATGGGATGATGGCGCAGAGTTCGGGGTTTTGGGAATCTACTATTTGGAAGTAACATAGGCCGAGGGGAAATAGGGCGGGGGGATCGGTCAACCATAAACAATCGTTAAGCCGAGAACAGTCAAGCTTGGGACGTTTTGGATGTGTCGCACGCCCCAGAGGGTAACGAGGTAGGGGGTTCGATCGACATGAAGCGAACGCCGAACAGAGATCGACTCATGCTTTGGCGAGATGTTACTATTGGTAACCTAAGAAACCATGAGCTGGAAATAAATGTGGCAATATTGTAAAGTGACGATCACTACCGCCGATAAAGTAGACCGATTTGCAAAAAAGTTCATATAATTTTGGAAAGAAGCGCAACGATCGATTCAGCCAACTTGCTTTTCTATCAAGGTATCTTAACATAATGATATGAGTATTACTGCTAAAGTAATGCCTCAGAAATTAGGAGGTTGATTTCGTATCTTTTTTAAGAGTGCTCACTTCTCCCACTTTCACCACAACTGAGTTTGTTCAGCTTAATTTATACCTTCCGAGTGAAAATGCGAATTCCCTAGACTGAATGTATGGTCGAAAATGTTTTGAATTTTCTGTATGCGTGATTGTACTACTTCGCCTAAGAACGGTTTGAATGTATACCTCATACTGAACATACAAACGATTAATTGCGATAATCAGAAAGTTCCATACGTGACATACTACAGAAATGAAAATTAATGTTACAGTGAAATAAAAATATTACCGTTAATATACTGTTGAATTTTACTATAGTAGACCCCCGTATAACCCTCACCCTTGCGCACGGCTGCTTACAGATTTATAATTGCATCCCGCAACCAACCCAATTTTTGTATGGGATGAACGTTGTGCCACGCAGTTGCAAGTCTGTACGCAGCCTAAAGTAACGCGAACCGCAGCGCTCGCTATTGCAAAAGTTGTCTCCTATGCATCATTTAAATATGACCAGAGAGAACCGAATAATGGCGATTTTAGTGAAGCAAGTCTTTAAAAATACGGCCATGTGAGCGCTTTCTGGACTCCCGTGCAAAGCTGAGGCGGAAAGTTAATTATGATCAATAAGCAATTAGAAAAAATGTAAAAGTAGTTACCTCATTATAGTAGTTGTACACAGCTGTTTCGTTACTGTACCAATCTGGATAACCAATGTACTCTTTTACGTTCTTCAGCTTTTCTATTGCTGCAAGTTTTATTTCCTGGGTCATCCAACTTGCACTTTGAATTTGAAGCTCTAATTGTGTTTTGATGTCATCGATCATTTTCAGTGCCTTTAAACAAATTTACACTGCTGGTCAAAAGTCCCCCCTCCCTCTCAAAAACTCGAAGTATTATTACAACAAAACTTTATATTTATATACTTATATAAGTAGTAAACAAAGAGTGCTGAACTGAACAGGATAACTCAATGCATAGGCATACATGAAAAAAAAAGACAATTACATTTTTAGCAATGCATAGCAATGATGATAAAGTTTTACTTTTGTAGTAATGAATGCAAAAGATAATTCACAGCCGTAATAAAGAATTTGACTTGCTACAGCAAATGTATGCATTTGAAAATGGGCCAGTAAATTCTTTTTCCATAAATGATTTTGGTGTATAGATTATGACTTCACTAGAGCGATAAAAACGTTATTCATGGTTGTAGTATTCTTTACTAGTGACAACAAACTGGATACTACTCATTTGATCGAGTAGTAACTAGGACATTTTATTGTCAATTGCTACAATTTTATTTGTTAACCGTTTTAGTGCCAGGGGTTTTTAAAAATCCGTGTCGGATTGTGCCATGAAGCGCGATAGCGTTGCGAATTGACGATCGGGACCAAACATCACGACACAGTTCACCACAGTACGCGAAAAGTGCGATCGCGCTGCGTGACACTAACACGGTTAATTTAGGAAGTATTTTTTTTTTAAGGTAATACCTCTAGGTTTACGTTTGATTCATTGTAAACATTTTTGCTGTTGGTGCAATTACTGCAGTGGGAGAAAAAATTTATTAGCAACACTGTCCTTTGTTAAGGGTGCAAACGTCTTTTTTACATGTAATTACACTGGTAGCAAAAATGTTTGAATTTGTATCAGATGTTGGTGTAACTATGGGAGAGCTTCCTGTGAAAATAATGCTTGTTGAATTGGGAAGTAGTGAACTGTTTTTAGCAATAGCCGAAAAAGTACCGTTGTTGGGACTCGATCAAATGAGCGATATATAGTTCGTCACAGTTAGTAAAGAACACATACATTCTTTACTAACATGAGTATATTTTGTATTGTCTCAGTTTTTCGGTTCTTCATACAGCAAAAACGTTTCCGTAATCAGATTTTGCTGGCCGATTTTTAAGTGTTTACTGTTGCTGCAGCAAATAAAATTTGTTATTATGACTGAATTATTTTCCTGCGTATATGAGCATCCTTAGCACGACATGTAGCTACCGGCATTTTAGAGTCAAGCGGTTATACAGTGGCGAAGGGAGTTGACCTTATACTGAATAGTAGCTTGAGGAATGTTCTATTGCCTCGTCATCTGAGCATTTTACTTTCAGTGGGAGGGGAATGCTGAAGACGCGCCGACCGATCGTGTTTCAAACATGTTCGATCAAGTTAATATCTGACAAAAGAGCCTGCCACGAAAGCACTGGAGTATGCTCCAAGGCGAGGAAAGCTTGTACCGTACTCATCACATGTGAACAAGTGTCCTACTGAAATAATGTATCAGAGAATTGTCAGAACAGAATTACTACCCTCCAGTTTCAGAGTCTCGATGCTGTATTGAAGCATCGTCAGCGTACTCTAGATTTATAGGAAATAGGGCATCCTTCGTACGCAAAGACCTCCCTAAATTATTAGATCGATTGCATATGCACTGGCTTTTTGTCGGATACAATAAAAATAAACATTTGCATTGTTTCTGGTAAAAAAAAGCCGGAGCCGATTTTGCTGATGCGTGTGCAAGCGGTTTTACGCTTATCCGCGGATGCCGATGGCGGGGTTTGGTATACCCTTCTGTGAATGTTCTCTCCATCTGCAACGAACCAAGATCCGTGCGTTCTCAGCTTCCAGACAAAATCGTGACTCGTCGGAGACAGCTATGTGCTGTCACTTTGTCCTTCAGTCCTGCTGTGCGCGACATTCGAGCTGTTTACGATGGAGTCTGGCGATCAGAGGTAGCAGCTGGAGAGTACACCATGCCATTAACCCTGCTACTTGTAAACGACATCGTATCGTTCAGATGGACACTTTTCTAATTACTGCCGAATGTTATTTATGTATGAAAGCTGCTGCAGAAGATATATGGTTCGAAGCTGAAGCGCGGATCGGCTGTCCGCTTTCTCGCGTAAGGTGATATGAAAGGCGCTGAGAAATTTAATCGACGTCGGTAAAATAAAATTCATCTATACCCTGGTCGGCGGTGGCGCCATTTTGGATTCTCAAGTGGCAACATAAGCTGGCGGAACGCTACCGACATTTATGTTTATGTTGAAGTCTGTTACACTCTTGAAAATTATGCGACATGAAGCGTTTCATGTGTCATTTCAGTAGAATAATTATTATGAGATTGAAGTAAAACTATTGAAATCCTGTGGACTCATGATTTTTAATACTCCAATGGATGAACGGCACTATCTGTGACATTTATCTGCAAGTTACCCACGGAACAAGCCAGCATTCTCATACAATTATTCGTGAAAGTATTTTCCATATTTTTCCATCTGACTCTTTAATACTCCATTTCTATAGTATTTTAAATTGTCTGAGCTAGGTCCTGAAACTCTTCATTTTCGATTCGAGGCCTTCAAAAACGTGAACGGACAACACCATGTTGGTTCCAGTCCGTGATAAATAAACAAATTTTGGTATAAAAAATGAAATTTCATGAGTTTCAGGACCTACACATCATGGGCCTTCACATTCACGTGGTAAAATGTGAAACGAATCGGTACATCCAATCCGGAGAATACTTTCACTAACAATATGATGTTTCAGATGTATACAGGGTGTAACAAAAATAGTGGGCATGATTTTTACAGCGCTATCCTTATTGAAAAGGAGTCGACAAGTCCTGTACCATTTTTTCCATCAATTGCGTTCCGTTGAGGAACGCTATTGATTGGCTGTGCTTCAATTTGTTATTACAGGAAAGTTATGCACTGTAGGAAAAAATAGTACAGGATTTGTCGACTTCTTTTTCAACAAGGATAGCGCTGTATAAACCGTACCCACCATTTATGCAACACCCTGTATAGGCTGTTTCTTTCATATCACCTTAAATGTCAAAAGGGTGTTTACAACCGTGGACATGATGATGTACAACTCTGTTCTACCCGAGTTTGTTGCTTATGCAACTTTCATAGTATAAAAATTACGCGTCGTTCGATGTGCGATTTCATTCCATTATAAGCGAGTCTCTATCAGTAACCACTATCAAACTCCGTCAACTGGTGGTACAGTATTCTTTTCCGGCGTACTGACATCGCGTACGCGATACACTAATAATTTATAAGTGTTAAACACGCGAATGAATCGTTTAAATAATATACAGACTACCGAAGGTCACTTTTTCCCTTCGCGCTGTCCACGACGCAATTTAAAATACGTAGCTGTCTATGACACAGATTGAAACAAATAATTTCTGACTTATACAGAGTGTAACAGAACTCGTAGTCACGGTTCATACAGCGCTATCCGTGATGAAAAAGGAGTCGAAAAATCCTGTACTATTTTTTCCTACAGTGCATGAATTTCCTGTAATAACTAAGGGAAGTACAGTCAATCAATCGCGTTGCCTATCGGAACGCATAGCGGAGAGGACGCCGGAGGGCTGTGTTCGGTTGTCTGGGGCGTAGCAACCTTACCGGTGTCCTCTTCGCTATGCTTGCCGTGCGGAATCGCGATTGATTGACTATGTGGCACTTACAATTAGTCATTGCAGGAAATTGATGCATTGAAGGAAAAAATTGTACACGACTTTTCGACTCCTTTTTCAAGAAGTGAAGGGGAAGTTTTTAACCAACGGTGTACAATTACATTTGTGATGCGACGTATTTCTTAAAAAAAAAAATAGTCACTTACAGCAGCCTTAGAGTGCTCAGGAAAATACCTCTTTATATATTCATAGGACACGACGTGCGACATTTCATTTTGATGCAAACATTGCTTCCACCTGTGTACATAGAAATTCATTAAAAATACATAAATGTGGAACATCTCCATTAATTGTTTTTCGAATATCTTACCGTAGTTTTTGAGATTCGGTTGCGACAAGAACGTTGTTCAGGTCTGCAATGTACTCTCTCACCTTTTCAGTAGTATGCTTAGCCATGTGGTCCACGAATTTGAAATGTATGTAATTCACTGCAAACATGTGACATTCAATTACAAAGACAATCTATTTTTATGGAATATTTTAGTTTTAAGTGATAGCATAAAAATAACGAAGCTCTACCTAGGGTCCTAGGAGAACTTTTATCCAACAACTCTGCCAAACCCAACAAAAATGTACTTGCGTCCATTATAATCATTTGCGAACCGTCAATCGTCCTGCTAATTTCCTTGAAAAGGGCCTGAATAGAGCTCAACCAATTTATCTAAAATAATATCAAATGAAATCTAGAAATTCTTCGTCTTTCGAAAACTGTGAATTCAGTTTGAGGATTGAGTTCCTTTTTTTAAATGTCGAGAATGCGGTTACAAATATGATAAAAGTAGGCTTGAACTTATTTTCAAAATATTGTTTTTCATATTTAATTAGAATAATATCCATTAACAATTTCTAGTAAGTTCTCACCTTGCCGCTTTCATTCTTAGGATCTGCGACGTCGTAATATTCCTGCAGATATGAAATGTTCATCATTTCGTAATACAACGGGGACTCATAGGTCTCGGAAACGAGCTGTAAATGGTAATATTATGAATTTGAGAATTATAATTCTGTATCACCGAATAATTGAAAAATTCGCTAAAAGTCTGGAAGTTACCTTAAAAAATTTGGACTCAAAATCCACAATTGCATGAGCATCTGAAGCAACCTGTTCTTGTGATACCTGCGAACCCGTAGCATTCGCAACAGTGACAATTAACTTTTCTATATAATGTTTATATGCTGTAATTTCCTTAAAAAATAAGTTCCGATTTACTAATATACTGTAAATCGGTTTAAATTTAACGTCAGGAAGTTGAAGCTGAAAATCAAATTATTTAAGTATTTATTAGTGTTTTAGTATATTTTAGTATATTTTATGTAAGTATAAAAAATTGTCCACTTCATTAAATATCTGGAAAAATGAATTACAGTTATTAACACAGTGCCGTTAATTCGAGAGTCAGGTTGGACGGCAATCTGATATAGTGGAAAGAGGCCAATAAAACTATTGTAATAATTGTCTGCTGCTTGCCAGGTCCACGAACTTGAATCCCATTCCTCCGTCGCAGCAGGCCATCCACCATTTTGCACCAAAATCGAAGCCAAAATTTTGAATCCAGTCTTATCAGTGGCCTCTAAAGTTAGAAAAACCATTATGATTTTAAATTTCATTTCAATGTTCAATGTGTATTCGTAAAAATTAATAATTTCATGAAAAGCATACCAGTGTCCAAGCACGCGGCGAACACTTTCCTTGCTTTCTCCACAGCAGGATTCTCATTGAGATCTGGCTTCCCTTCCAAAATCGCTGTAAACATAAAATGTGAGTGAAAATATCGTTCTACTTACTGAAATTCATCAAGGTACCTTTAATCCGAGCATCCTTCCGATTAGACGCTACCATGAATTGCTGATAGAAGTCTTCCCCAGGAGGTATGGGATTGTGCTTGGGCCAATTTCCGCAGGCAAAGTCGTAGAAGTCGGTGCAAGGGTCCATGTTTTCGTTTATATTCCTCAGAATATCGTCAGCTGAAAAACATCGAAGTACATGAAAAACAATGAAATACTCGTTATCATTATTACAAAAATAAATTCTTACAAACCAATTTCTCTGCATGCAGCAGTTGGACATACAGGGTAGTTTTCCGGTAGTATTGAACTGATGGTGGCATGGAAACAGACAACTGCAATGACTGCACACGCTCTGCAAAATATAAGTGCAATCGTAACTTGCGTATTTCATTGAATGATATTTCATCAACGCACATATAAATATTTCCGATCATGTTTAGCTGGTGCGGAAACTAACGACGCTGGACTTATCAACTGGTACCACCAAGGACGTCGATGATATTAATGCTGCTTTTATATTTCAGTAACTTTTATAGGTGCATGAAAACTTGGATAGTAAACTTTTCTAAAGATAAGTGGAGCAATTGCTAACGGAACGTAAGTAAAGGTTCTTTTTAAACATATTTGCCAATAGTTATGAAACTTTAACTGATATCTCCTTCATAAAAGCGCTACAAATCACCAGGACGTGGTTGGAAATAGTTGAGTAATCGAACCAATAGCTGGGGGGGTCCGTATCACTCAAAACAGGTTAACCGACGTCGATAGTGAGTCGTATACATAGCATGTGACAAAACGCGAATATTTCATGAAATTGAAATAAAACGGATACATCTTTTGAAATAGTAATGAGTCAGAAAAAGAGACTTCTACGTTATACAATTTGTTACTTTATATATTTTCAAACTAATTAGGTGTGTGTGTGTGTGTGTGCGCGCGCGCGCGCGCGCGCGCGTGTGAGTGTGTTAGTGTGTGCGTGTAAGGTATGATCAACACAAAAACACCGTCGGTGTAAAAAAATTGCGCCAAATGCATCCATCCAATTGAAACAGTATATTTTGCAAAGTCACATTCATGACGAGTCATATCTAGTGGCGATTAATCGCACAAAAACAATGAAATCGGTTGCTTTTACCAAATACATGCATTGGGTGTTATATGCGAAATATTAAATTTTACGAAAATATATCCATGAAGTAATAATTGAGCGCATAGCAGTAATAAATCATTCTTCCTAAACACATATAGTATATTATATTGAAAACAAAATATATCTTAAATATAACAAAAATATTTGGCCAGCCTCATTCTCAAAGATCTCAACTACGGTACGATTGCTTAAATGTGCAAAACGTATAATCGATGAGGCTCGCCAAATACTTTTTTTATTTTTAAGATATATTTTGTTTTCAATGTAGCATACTATATGTGTTTAGAAAAAATGATTCATTACTGCTATGCGTTCATTTATTACTTCATGGGTATATTTTCGTAAAATTTAATATTACGCATATAACACCTAATGCATGTATTTATTAAAAGTAACTGAATTTAAAAGCATGCGCGAACGGCACCGAATACTTAACGCCAAAATTCGGCCCGTCAATTCGATAAAAATTTTTTTCTCGAATAAGAAAACTTATTATGGACTCATATTTGGCATAAAGAAAGTACGTTCCGTTTTGTAGAACCTGTAATTCTTTCAGATTTTTTAGAGCTATCAACTCATCGCTACGCCAATTTGAAAACATTCAAGGTCACGTTTCACTTACTCCACGTTTTGATCATCATCTTCTGCCCGCCTTCCTTTCCTCGCACCCACATTCCTTTCCATCGCATCCGCATTCCTCACAACTTTCCTTGAGTTATACCAAGTGTCGCCATGGTATTCTGAGTCCGGCGCGTCGTCGCGTATAGGATGAAGAACCAATCAGCATTGCGCTTAACCTCGTGATCACTTATGTTGCAGTTCTGATTGGTTTCCACCCTTGACGCGACGACGCGCCGCGTTGTGTGTGGCACACAACGCGCTCATTGAAAAAGAACCGTTCCCTCTGCAATGCAACGAACAGTTTTATAAAAACATCGGTGACATTTTGTTGAGTTATGTGAAACATGGATGATTTTCAGATTATTGACATCATTTTCATATGACATGACATTTTTTCAGGTTAGACATTGACGATTACATTTTTAGGTTAAATATTTCGTTGAAGATATTTTCATCAAATTTTCAAGACAAATCGTTTCAAATTTTCAAAATCAATATCGATATCAAAACCGTTAAATTAGGGATATTTAAGTTTTTGTCGATTGACACTTTTAGGTTCATATTTTAGTAGTATCGTTCTTTTATACTTTTTACAGCGATCGACACATTTTTAGATTTCTAATTTCTGGTATCGATTTTTCAAACTGATATCTTGCTTATACTGATATTAAATTAGATTATTTACATTCATAACTTCATATTAATACTGGTATCGTCTTTTAATAATTTGATTTATAGTTTTAACATCTATCGATACATTTTTTGATTACTGATTTCTGGTATCAATCGTTGCAGACTGATATCTTGCTTGCACTGATATTAAATTAGATTATTTACGGTTTATTCCCAGTGAACACTGTTATATAACTGTTGGGTAAATGTTACGTTTTCGAAACTAACATGTTACGTAGCATAAAAGTAACATAGAAGTTAGATGTTAGTCATTATTTCCCACTCGGTAAGGTAACATGTTATATTAATGTTATAATTTCAGTTACCTTAAAATAATATTAATTTTTCATACATTTGATAAAAAAGATCACGCAATTTTATCTAAATTATATAATTTTTTACTTTTAATTATTGTTTGCTACTTGACAATAGTTAGATATTAAATGACAAATCAGACTTTCAATGAAATTATGTAACGATAAACTATCTGATTTTACTAAAACTATTATGATTTCATTCGACTAGCAAACAATTACTGATAATGTATATGTGCGTACAAATTAAAATCACATTTTTTCATACGAGTAGTAAACAAAATATGACATATATTAATCTTATGACATTTGACGATGAATTATGACAATGAGGATGACGGTGATATAATAAAATAGATAACAGCACCAATGTAGTTCTGTTTTGTTACAAATATGTGCTGCATATACACAGTATTATCAGGACAGTAACATAATGTAAGATAAGAGTAACAAAGTTACGCCATATTTATATTGTGACGTGTCGGAGGTACGCGACGCGACACCTTGGAGAGACGAGTCGAATCTTGTCCCCGCGACGGGTAGTCAACGCGATAACAAGTTCGCGGGGGATACAAAAACAACCGCTTGCTTGGCGCGTCGAGAGAGAGCCTCGCGCGCACACAACACGGGCAGGGTCACGAGGTCGCGAATTAATACATCGCGATCAAATTAAAGTAACGTTAATATGAGTCACTCCGATTGGAGGAAATGACCACGGCCTTGACCCCGGCGAATCAAAGGGCGAGAAATTACAAATCGTCTAATGGGTAACCATCGTGTCCAATAGCATGTCAAAGAACGCGGGCCAGAGTGAGAACCCGACGATATAGTAATAGAACCCATGTACTCCGCGGGTATAAAAGGCGTGGATTTTTCTGTAATCGAGGTCCTTTCTGATCGTTCTCTACCGATCGAAAGAGCCTCTGGACGTGGTGGCATTGCGCTGCTCCTCCAGAAAATTATCCTACCTTCGCGATACCCTTGCCAGGCGTCCCCTGGTAAGTGGAGCATTGAAAGGCTCGAGGAGACGAGGCGGTAGGGCCGCTCCTCACGAGCAATTAGAAATCCAGTGCCCTTAGTGGGCAGGTGGAACCGAGCACCCGAGAAAATCCGGCAAAGCACCCGGTAAGGGATACCTCGGACCACCTGCGAACGGTGGCCATTTAGACAGATTCCCCTTCCGGGAATTTTCGTAGAAAATCATAGGAAATTCGGCGAGCCGACTCGCCTACCGTGCGAAGCGTGACGGCATAGAGCCGGTCCCCCTTCCACTCGGTAGCGAGGCGCTCCGCGGCCGGTCTCGCGCTCTCGCGTCTGCCCCCTCGGCGTGACGTCATCGCGACGTTCCCCGGGTGTATAGCCGCTCGAGACGAAACCGGACGACGGGAAAACATATAACCAGGACGACGACGTCGGACTCCTGTACCTGCCCCTCGGCGTGACGTCATCGCGACGTTCCCTGAGTGTCTGGCCGCTCGAGACGATTCGCATCCTCCTTCGCAGGCTCAAGAACGGTCTTGTATCCATGCACCTGCCCCTCGGCGTGACGTCATCGCGATGTTCCCCGGGTGTTTGGCCGCACGGGCAATTCCGTGTCTGACGAAGAAAACCAGGAACCGCGTATACAGGAGACGGCCTCGTACCCCCCATCTAAGCCCCCGGTGTGACGTCATCGCAACGTTCCCCGGGTGACTAGAGGTACGGGACGATCCAGATTCTCAGTACAACGTTCTTTCACACTCACACACCGAGGGCGTGACGGCATGGCGCCGTTCCCCCTTTATTAAAGGGTCACGGAAACACATTGTACAGAGTGTGACCGTGGCGCCCGTCCACACATAATCTCGATTAGAATTACAATTTGCAAAATCAGGAAAATTCAATTGAACACCATACTTGACGCGACAGAAAGACTCACGGAAACCCTTAAGAACTTCGAGTCCACGACCGAACCATCCTCAGATATAACACAAAATTCCTGGATTCCCGACCATACGGCTTTCACTGATGAGAAATGCTTAGAGGCTGAGGCTCTGCGCCGTTGAAAGCCCTAGCTAATCTGAGACTGCCAAAAAGGAAACCCAGAAAATTGGCAAAAGGCAAATCTAATAACTTCCTCGCGAGCGCCCGATTGCGCGATACGACGCGACCGAACAAGGGGGAAAGGACCGGTTCGCGAGAAAAGTTACAATATAGATATGATAGTAACAAATGTTATGTAACCTGTTAGCTCCATGTCACATAACTGTTAAGTTACTTCATTGTAACAAATGCCATGTAACTAGTTAGCTCTATGTTACGTAACTGTTAGGTTATAACATTGTAACAAACATTATGTTATTTGTTAGTTTTATGTTACGTAACTGTTAGGTTTGATGTTCGGTGGGTTCATAACTTTCTATTAATACTGGTATCGTCTTTTCGTAGTTTTATTCATAGTTTTAACATCGATCGACACATTTAGATTAGTTTAGTGATTTCTGGTATCGATTCTTCTAAACCTTGCTTTTTTTTTATTAGATTAGATCATGTCTCGACTCTTCTTTTACTTTTACATAAAATAATTCAATTTTCTTCCGATGCAAGTTTGAACATTAACACTTTCAGCTTCGTGTACTAGTAACTTGAGACTTTCTTTTTATCCATATTATAATAATTTGTAGTTTTTTTTCGACACCTGTTTCAATTTTCTTGCAACAATACTAGTTGTAACATTAACACTTTTAGTTTGGCATACTGGAAACTCGATACTTTTCTTGTGTTACTAGTACACCAAGCTGAAAGTGTTAATGTTAAAAACAGTGTTCCGTGCTCTACAGTGCGACGGATCTCGCGCTAACTTAAACAGAAACTCACGCGAGTATTTTTGTGTAATAAGTAACGTTTATTTGCGTTTATGGAGACTGTTGTAGTGAAAATATGTAGTCCCATTTAAAAAAAATACGATGACCTTGAAATCTAAAAAAAAAATGACCTTGAGAAAAAAATTCGGCTCATCACCGTATTGGCGCCTTCGAACAGAATATTTTCTCCCCCTGAGTTTGTCCTACCATACAAAATAAGCGATATATTTAACGTGGTCACGTTAGGTGAAATACCCGGCATATGTTTTTACGTTTTCGGTGATTTCCTTTTGGGAAATTTCGTAAAACACATAATATCTCAGCGACTTCTACGTGAGCGACAATCAGTAATGTCGCAAATTAAATGTTAAACATATTGTTGAATACCTGAAAATCCGATAAATGGTGTATCTATACTGTAGGAGGTGAAATTACCGAAGGCGAATTTACTATTGACAAGCCTATATTTTCCGTAGATTCACAGGAATATTAATCGACTTATTGTTCAAGAAGGAGACGTATATAAAGTGGATTCAAGCGTTCCGTTCTGCGATCCTCGACCAAGTGTAGTTCCGTCCACTGTTCGGAGGGACCGTCTTGGTCTAGCCGTATGAATTGTTTAGGCAATGCTCATATCTTCTAAACATGCTCGCCTTTCCTCGCCCATGATTCTGGGAATAGGTCCGCCCATGGATCTCCGATCATTTTGCCTTGCCTCTTCGAAATATTTCCTTCAATACTTTGAGGACACTCATTCATACGAAATGTTTACTGCAAGGACATAGATTTCAACCTAGTGCGTTTGTCAGGGACATTTGCATATATGTATTAAACGCATGCTTTCCACTGAACTCAAAGTTTTGTATTCTTTATCAGTGAATTTCATCGGCCATATCTGAGAATTGTACGACTACAGTGACGACAGTTTCCTTACATTAGCATTTTACATTAACAGACATACATATAGTCTATGTCGGTTCTCATGTTACATGTTTGAATATACAGTATTCTTGGAAGGCGTATGCCTCTAAAATAAATATTTTATTCAGCTGTTCTGTGACACTGAACAGTTCGCGATTGTCGATCAATCCCCGAGGGTCGTGAATCCTCGGGCTGGAGAAGACGGACTCGGATAGTGCCTTGTTGAAGGGGGAATTAACCGCCAGCAGCTGGTTTCGCGTTTTGAATGAAAGTATTCCGGATTTCAGTAACACAACAGACTGTATTTTATGTACGGACAAGGGAAGTTGCGTGATTTTATGCAGGTAATCAGTTAACTCGGCAACTGAACTTTGGCGCTTGCGATGACTCGGCAACGAAAGGATTATGCGCTCAGTTGACTCGGCAACGTTTTCTCTGTGAGATCCGATGTTGTCTCGGCAACTTTCGATTGGAATCTACGTTGACTCGACAACTTTTATGAGAGAGATCCGATGTTGTCTCGGCAACTTTTGGTTGAAATCTGATTTTTACAAAAGTTCTTAAAAATTATCCGAGTGCATAGTTCTCCCTCCAACTCGGTGGAGGGAGGAAGTCAGACTTGAGTCGAGCATTCTTATTGGCAGGGAAATTCTCGAAGGGTTTCCACCCTTGAAGGCACTCGCGAAACGGCCGGTCACGTAGGCCGCGGAATCGCGGGAAAAAACCCTGGAGCGACGTCTGGTCGCCAGAAGCCGACTTCGGAATTTTTGAAAGTCAAAAAATCTGTTCGCCAGACGTCATCGCGTATCCTCGACGAAAACCTTCGAAAAGAGACCCTTTGAGAATGCCCGGACTCAAGTTTATTGCCCCCCTTTCGAGGATGGCTCGGGTCCTTCGGTACACGTGCGAAGGACCTCGAGTTTTCCATGGGCCTTGACTTGAGCGATTAGGAAAAGATTAAATTTATGCTAATAATTAACGCGGATGGGCTGTCGACGCTCCAACAGCATTCTACAAAAATTACTGTACGATCTGTTGCCTCTTACTTCCTTTCGTTGACGAATCTCTCTTATGCTCATTGCTTGCATGAGATCCGCTGTATTGTTTCAGTACGAAGTGTTGGAACAGGAAACGTATATTTAGTGAATTTCGCATAATTTTGATCGTTCTTTTTTATCGTGTCCACTTTAAGAATAAGTATTTCAATGTAATGCACACTTCGAGGACTGTTTTAATGCGAAGTAGCGATGTTCGGTTCATTATTTCTTTCTGTATGTATTGATAGGGAAAATTAATAGCTACACCTTAGTCATGTCGGACAAATAGAAATACCCAACAAAAATAATTCCGTGTAAAAAAACGTCGCCAAGTACATGAGCGTTGCGAATCCCCATTTTGAATAAAAAAAAAAGTATTTAGATCCTCATTATGCTTCTATCTGCAAAAAAATACTGAAATCAAAGCACAAAGCCAAGTGCATACGTCGGGAAGTATCTGCTTCTTATATAATCTGGCATTAGTTTATCATTCTTTTTTCATTTACGAACTTTAATGCCTTTACTAGTTTTATATTATTACTGCAAATCACATTTAAATTATGTACAATGTGAAGTGATTTCTTATCGAGTACTACTTGGCGGGTCTATGTTTAACATAAAACAAATTTATTTTTGTATGTTTTGCATTTGACTCTGGATAGAGTCCTTTTGACTGAAATCATTGTAAATGGATAACACGTCGATAAATTAATTGTGCAGAACACACGCAACTATACAGGCTAAAGGGCTGTGTTAGGATTTTGTAGACTAATAACATGCAATCAATTTCATAAACGTCTCGGTCTGCTCAATGTCAGTATTGTGACATTTTTTTCACGGACCCGCCAAGTAGTATTCGATAAGAAATCACTTAACATTGCACATAATAAAAAATGACGATCATTAAACTGAAATGTAATTTGCAGTAATAACATAAAATTAGTGAAGGAATTAAAGTTCGTAAATGAAAAAAGAATGATAAACCAATGCCAGATTATATAATATAAGAAGCAGATACTTCCCGACGTATGTACCTGGATTTGTGCCTTGATTTCAGTATTTTTACAGGTAGAAGCATAATGTGGATCTAAATACTTTTTTTTTTCAAAATGGGGATTCGCAACGGCCATGTACTTGGTGAGGTTTGTTTACACGGAAGTGTTTTTGTGGGGTATTTCACAAGTTTTTGTTTACTTATAAAATATGCCAATTTCGATATGGCATTGATAAGTGGTCCACTTATGATTAGTTCCGATGTTATGCTCACAATTAAATAGTATATTGTGTACCAAGGAGGTAAAGTGGGTCTTTTAGCGCCCGGCGTGACTTGCGATACATGTTGTAGGCTCGTGCCCGCACGAGCCGACGGCGAGTGCGCGTCAGTGAGCCGAAGATGAGTGAGACTAACACGAGCGAAAAATTATAATGAATAAAAAACAAAATTATAATTTTTCCAAACAATGACAATTTTAATTTCATCAATTTTTATAATTATGTATTATGACAGTGCAGTTATTGAAAATCACAATTTCATCATTTGACGAAGTTACTGTTGAGATCGATGGTCCAGGATTTGATAAATAATCAACTTTTTGGCGATTAGTTGATGGGCTTCAGAAATCTGATTTTTCGGATGTTTGTTCTGGAGTTACATTTTTCGAAGACGATAGAATGTTGTTAATTTTAACCTTCTTTTGAATCGATTCCTCAATGTATCCCTCTGCAACATTGCTTGATTTCCATCCACCATAGCGTTTTAAAGTTGTTATATTTGCGCCGAAATCGGCGACCAATGTTGCCGAGGTTCTACGAAATGTATGGCCTATATAGCTTTCGAGATTATTTATATTTAAAAAAACGCAATTAGTTTTGGCATATTTACAAATTTATGTATTTCGATAATCTGAGCAGTACATTTCCCTTTTTGATAATTGAGAAAAAATCGGTTTTTGTTATGGCCGGACGCAAGGCTTAATATTTTCTTACAATTTCAACAAATTCTTGGTTGATGACAAAAGTTCAAGGCTTTTTGGTTTTTGTGTCTAGAATGTTAACAATTATCAAATCACCCTCTTTGGTTACGTTCTGTATATTGATGTTAACTAATTCCATGCTTCAACATGCTCCACAAGATCCAAAAATCAAAGCAAACTGTGAATAACGCAATACGTTTTGTGATATCAAAATTATATATGTATATTATTAATAAATACATGTACATATTTGATATTTACTTTTATTGCTAGATAATCGATATCCAAAGCGTTATTTAAAAATTGTTGTACTTTGAGGATAATACGTTGGATTTTTTACTATGAAAATCCCGTAAATTGTTTTTTTAAAAACGCTGTCAAGGGGTGATATGTGCTCATGTTAATTTTTTCTTCAATATTTATCAAACTCTTGAGCGTATAGTAAATTGACCATATGTTGGATGGCTTGTATTTGTCGCTCAGTTTTTTAAAATACGCGAGCAAAACTGTTTCTGAAGATGAACTCGTTTTATGACTTTTCTTCCAATTTCTAAAATTGGTACATGCAAATTCATATTGTTCTCTTGATTTTTTCGGCAATAGATCATTACTTGCATCTTTGGCTGCTTTTTGCAGTTGGCGAGGCGTACTATAAGTGGACTCGTCACTACTGTTTTCCATTTTCATAAATGTTCAACTGCACGTGATGATTTCTTTTCTCTTACGACGTACACGAAGGTTGTGAAATAGGTTCAGTTCGACGTCCGCGTAACAATTGACATTAACGATCAGTGATAGACCTGTTCCGCGCGGAAGTCAATTTGCATAACGAATACGATTACTTTTTCGTCCTAGGACGTTTCGACGCTCATTTTTGTACTGCCCCTCACTTGTTTACATCCTCTATCGCAGACAGGCCAACTTAAGGTGAAGTGAAACACGTCGAGGAACTTGATCAACGTCGATAAAGAAGATTTTTCTAAATGCCTACGTTGCCGACGTTCGTTTTTATATTGACAGCTGGGTCGAATTATATTGTGTATTGTACCAAATAGCATATTCCACCTGTCATTTTCGTACAATAATTATAAAGAAATCGTAGTAAAACTCCAGAAATCCTCTGGATTCATGCCTTCTGGGGCCCTAATTGACTGCGGAGGGACCCCCTGCGCCATCTGTGATTTCCAGGTCAATTAAATTTTCACTCCGAGACCTCGTATTACCATCGTTTTAGCAAAGAAGCGCATACAACACTTTTTTTGCCTTTATCCCGTTCAAATGCGAGTTTATC
>NW_019394907.1:0-14946 GCF_000612105.2 Orussus abietinus | reverse complement strand
TCACCGTCCTTATACAGAATACGTTTATGCAAAGTTTCGTCGAAATCCCTCCACTGCTCCTACGAAAAATATTAAAAAAACCGATTTTTCGCTAAACTTTGGGGGGTTGTTTCACCCCTTAATTGTGGACCATTGCAGATATAAAAAAACACGTGTCTCTTAGATTTTTGTGTTCTTCAACATATATGAAACTCAATAAGATCGGAGGCGGACACTTGGGAATGTTCCCTTCTTAGAGTCACTGGTTCTAGGTGGAGCAGCGTGTGACGTCGATACTCGGTTGCCCCATGTCGAAGTCTTGTTGGGTCGCACCCATAGGTGGCAGTACATCGCGGACAAATTTCCCGCGATTCTGTGCGAGCCTCACATCCATGAAAACAATCCCCAATGGAAACTTTCGGCTAGTGGAAGGTCCCTGGCCCCTCAGCGGCACTTCTAGTAGCCCTCGTGAAGATTCGGAACAGCCAAAACCGAGGCCCTTCTAAAGGTGACATCCTCCTGATTTGGCACTCTACAGTTTCCTGAGTAGAAGCCGTCATGATTTTGGCGACTGAAACCCCCGAGGTCGCCGTTGACTGACGCTTGTCTAGTACTGGACTCGGAATACTTCTCACATCCGAGGGGGCTTGTCCACCGACTTCGGTAGATTCGAGGTATCCGTTAGTATTGCTCCAAGGCTTGCCACCCTTGGACGGACGATAACGTCGGATTCTTCTTCGGGACTGCAGATGGTCAGCAGTCGGGTGGGACCCTGAGCGTTCCTAGAGGTCTCCCTTATAGCCTGCTAGGGTGGCAACATCCGATGCATACAGTCTCCCAATTCAGATAGCCGATCCAAAAAACAAAATCTCTTCCGAGGACTGCTTAATTTGAGGCGGAGTTTCAATGCAGCTTTTTACAAGCCTCCTGAGGGTGGTTCATGTCTACGGCCGCCATCTCGATGCCCCAAAATGAACGGCTCTACTGATTGTTTCTTCGCTCGAAAGTACAAAAAAAAACGATCAGAAGCTGACACGAATATTTGACTATTTAGTATTCAAACGGTATCGAATCCACGATAAGGGGCAATCGCGCGCTTCCTGCTAATCGATCCCCCACTTCATACACGATAGGCCAAGCAAAAAAAAAACAACCTAGTTCTTTCGACACGGACCCACAACGCGGCGCGACTTAACGGTAACAACATTTGCAACAAACGATAAAATGCACTGTTGACACCACACACAGTCGTTTGCGACGATTACCCGATCTGTTCGTATCCCACTCGGTGAAGGTCACGCGTTGTCGCGGCTCCTGTCAATTCGTATGAACCCCATTTTGATTGAGTCCCTAAAAAATTTGCACCGGTCCCGTCACTCCCGCGGCTCGAAATAAATCGGTATGTCTTCCTGTTCCTCAACACTCTGACCGTTCGGCAGCGGTTCTAGTGGGGATACCGGAACACGTGACGATAGGCTCTCGCCGTATATTCACAGTACCTTCGAAAGGATACCGAATCCCCGGTTGAGAATCAAAAATCGAACTTCCCTCACGGTACTAACGAGACCAAAAAAAAATACATTACCGTAAGAAATGTTATACCCAAAACGATAAACCGATTTTTTAAATTTTCCCAAGTTAAAATCAAGATTGTCGAAGAAATCTACAAAGCTCAAACATAATATAAAAAATCTTTAAAGAACACTCGACAGGCAAATCACGATTCAATTAAAATTCGATATTATGGCTAACAAGGTTTGTACACCATAAACACTATCACTCGAAGGATTTAATTTAATGTCACGGACAACTTCAATCTCGTACCTAACTGTATCACTCCGCGCGGTGAGGAGATCTTGGTCAATAAGTCCCATACGGTAATCGAAAGGGTCGATAATGAGGAATTCGAAATTGATGGTAACTAAAATGAGGTAAACTAGGATCTCAAATCGATAAGAACGAACTCACGGTGACCGTCGGTAATCGCTAGTTTTCTCAAATTCGAAGTTCACCGTACGCGAAGACTCACAACGACCGCGAGTACGCAAGCAAGAAAAAAACACAAACAGGCAAACAGAAGAAATCTCGACAGCGTTCGTAATGGCAACAACATACAAAAACCAAAGTTACAACAAGGCGATAATGGTGTGGCGCTCGACCGTTAACAATCTTGGATTAAGTTCCGAATCCCAAACCGAAATTATTTCTACCGTGTCAAAGCATAAAACCTGAAGTCCTAAAGTTAAAATCAATTTACTCGAGAATCAAAGGAGAATATTCAGTAAAAGACTATAATAGAACAAACTTTCAATTTTGGGGAATTACAGGTTGAGGGATAAATTCGCTGGAAGTAGACAGAATTTGGTTTAACTTTTAACCCTTTCGCTACGGCAGTCCGTTCCGCGGACGCCGATTATAGTCGGTACCCGTACACACAGCACCGTCTCGCGGACACCGATTATAACCGGCATCCGTACACATAGCACGTCGCGCGGCCGCCGACTATAGTCGGTGTCCGTAGCGAAAGGGTTAAAACTGAACAACATACTTGAACCTTAGCAGAAAAGATTAAAAATTAGCTTTACTTCTGCAATGAAATCATTACCGATGATAGCCGAAACGTGTTAGAATTCACTCATCCCTCACAATTGTAATTCCATTTAACAGAACTCAAAAAAAAACTAATAGGTTAGTCTTACTTCATGCTGAACTCTCCTTTCACTTTCGTTACAAGTCAAAGGCATCAATTTTCTTTAAATCGTACTTCACAAAACAAAATAACAGAAGTTAGAGCACGACTCGATATCGTCAATAATAAAATGACTCGAGACCCGATAAAATAATTATTAACCGCGAGCTACTCTAACGCTTGGACGGATTACAACAATAAAAACGAACATAAAATACTACGTCGCAAACGAACTATCGGGACTTAAGAGAAATGGATCTCGAGCAATCACACACAAAAGAAAAACAATCCTCGTCACGAAACGTGCTACAAGTTCCGTTCCTCAAGTGTAATTTTTATCGAGCTCCACGTTGGGCACCAAAATTTGCAACGCGCCTACCTAAAACTGGGGGCGCACTGGCAAACGGGGGGGGGGGGGAAGGATCGCCTCTCCGCGAGGTCGGCCGGAGGGAGTTCGCCCGACAGCCGCAGGGCCGTTTTTATTTCTAGGATGGCGCCAGGCGCGAGAAGCGCGCCGCGGTCCACGGCCCGGCAATTCCGGATCCGGGAGCGACGATTCATACTCAAAAGCCGCGGGATCACGCTCACGGGACACACATATATCGCACGAGAACTCACCGCGACGAAATCACCGATTCTCTAATTACGATGTTTCCGGCGCACGCGGCCGAAACATGGCGGACGAAGGGTCGCGTGTCGAGGAAGATACAAGTCACCATGAGTTAAAATTTGTAGCGGAAACGAATCTTTACTGAACCCCATCGTGGGTTTGCTCACCAAGTCAGTGGCTATCCAACCACGGGACGAGAGCAGGGCGTCGGCGGTCACGGGAGAAGAGCGGTTATCGGCAGTACCGGCGACACACGGAGCATCCTGGACAATGAGCTCCGCGGCTCGCCAGGACCTCCGAATTTCGGAAACCCCTGTCCCGTCCTTCCGTCAAACGCCCTCAAGCTGCCAAGCGCCGTCAATTGCCAGTGCGCGCGTTAGGTGTCCCGATGGGTATCGCGGCGCGATAATTGAGATCCCGATTTTTCCTTCTTGACTCGTACCGACCGTGGTAATGACCCGCAATATCAGACCCATATACGATACGTACTAAATAACAAATCTTATACTAACAAATTTTTACAACACATACTTACAATTAATGATTGCCCAAGATGGCCCCGAGTGTCGCCAACCGATACTGAAATTAAATAATGTCAAAATTCGGTACTCACCGCTACCGCCGCGCCCCTAATGGTGACGGTAGAATTCTGCCACGTCACAATATATATATATGTATGTATATATATTTGGTCCCGTTCAGAGGGGTACCTATGGGTCACAAAGGGGCCCTACGTCCCAATGTCCCTATCCTCTGCCTTGACTCGCACCCACCCCTGAGCACACACACGCAAATCCGATTCCGGTTGGGCGCCAGGCGTCCTAGGACACCAAATTTCGAGGGACCTTCGGCCGCCCTTCCCTAGGGCTCGGGCTCTCCCCGCGGGAGCGGAGCCGGAAGGCGAGGACGACGGTTTTATCCCGGGCTTGTCCGAGGCCCGCCCTCGGAGAAGACTTTCCCCAAAGGTATTGCTACTCCTAAGGGCTTCGCGGCCAGCTAGCTCAGCTGGGTTGGCCACCGAAGTGGCCGCGGATAGGGGCGAGGTAAGGGCGCTTAACGCCCGTAATTCTAATTGTCCGGAAGGGACCCGATTTCTTTTCGATAACTTAGAGGGAAGGTCTGCCTTGGTAAATAAATAAAATAAACTGCACAATTAAAGGGGTAAATCACAATCCGATTTATTCACCTGAGAGAGATTTCGATTGCAAAAGAAATAGACAGAAGCGATTTAACAGTGAGCCGAGCGGCTAAAACCCGACAGTTATTCGGCGAGGAAGGGAATCCAAAGATGGCTTTTTGAAAATGGGGTCTCCGGAAAAGAAATTTAACAAATCGCCAAAAGGCATGAACCCGACATAATTTCGAAAAATTAACGCGCGCGCCGCAAGCGCGTCGACAAGAAATTAATTATTTTACAACCATATAGCGAAAACCAAAAAAAAAAAGAATTCTAGAACAAAGCAATAATAACCAAGTAAGGAAGGTAAGCTAGTTAGGGAAATAGGAACGCTCGCCACTTATATACAGGAGCTACTAAATCAGGATTTTCAGATAAGGCTACTGAAAAATAATTATATTACATGCAATAAATAAAACGAATATTTAACGAAGGACCACGCAGGTTCCTGAAAATATTAGATTCGGCAGGGAATTTTCTTCCGACGGGAAGACGGTAGCGGGACTTTAACTTTTGACGAGTCGCGATCTTAAAGGAGATAGCTCGCGCGAGAGACTTAGAACAATTTCAGAGTAGGAACACTAGTTTCGAGCTCTCCGTAGGAGCTTTAAGAAGAAGATAGGCTGGGAATGAAATTATTCTAGGCAAGCCAGACTAATATAGAATGTCAAGATAATACCAGGGAAATAGGAAATTGTGGGATATTTTTGTACAATATATGTGAACCGCACTTATTCTAAGTGGAACGCGAACGGACTTCAAACTATTAATTTATTCAGAAAGAATCTTAAATCATAATTAATCGCGAGAGGAACTAACTTTAACGGAATAAGGAACGATCGGCCTTCCGATCGATTCTACAGGAAGGGAATCGATAAGGTATAGCAGAGAGGCACTTAGGAATATTAATTATTTCGAACGGGAACTTAAATCGCAAATAATCGCGCGAGGGACGAACTTTAAATGGAACGAGCAATGATCGGGTTTCCGATCTCTTCTACGAGAATGAGACCGACAAGGTATAGAAGAGAAGGAATTAGGAAATTTTTGTCGAAGGGACTATCGCACTTTAAATCGTGCGTGAGACAAGAAGTCAGGACAGTCCCTAGGGACTTAGAATTTTGAGAGTCGTCCTGGAGAAGGAAAGATATTAAAAAGGGATATTGGGAAATATTGTAATATTTCCGAACGGTCTCCGAATAAAGCTTAGATCGGAGGGATAGAACTTTTTAAGAAAAGTACTTCGTTAAGAAACGAAAAAGGAGATTATTAACGAAAGTCGCTCCGAGATCGGAAAGGAGACAAACAATATTTTCCAAGGAGGCGACAAAGATAGAAAATAATTACAAGAGAGGTCTTCGGTCGAAAATCGTCGCTATTTTGCCGGACAAAGAAATAGAGTTGGGAAAAACAGAGGGACATATGTCTTTCGCAACGCGGCGCTCGCTCCGCGCTACGCGATGCGGAAACGGGCCGTTCGGCCCCGAGGGATAAGCAAAAGGAAAGGTGTTCGCGCACCGGGTGACACGGACGGCCCTCTGACCGCCTCGTGGCTTCCTGGTTCGCGGCCTCGCGAACTCAAGAATTTAAGGATTATTTCCTAAAAAAGAGGCTCGGGGAGGAGCTTGCAAGGGACGTGCGGGGTCCGGATCACACGATTCGGGCCGCAAAAGGGAGACTACTCTACTCGCGCGGAGCTCTTTTATTCCTTATTTTTCCCTGAAACACATTTTCCCGACATACTGTAACGGGTCAGGTGGTTAACATACACTACTGTACATTAGGACTCATAATTCGGCCCTATTCGAACATGCGCGATAGTATTTATCCTCATTTATCCTCATCGCAACTTTCCAATACCCTTTGAGAACCAAAAACCCTATCGATCCCACCAAAGAGGTTGACCTAGCCGCTCGAGTTATCCTCTCCATATCTCTCAAATAATAAACTGGTTACATGTGCGTACGAGTTAATATCTCTACAAAGAATATACCGCTCCGAGGAATCTACAAAATTCCCCCGGCCTCACTAGCCACTCGGCCGCCACGTAACAGGGAACATATGTCTGGATTTTCAACTACTGTAAAATGTTAGTCTCGTGATCTGATATAATTAGTTGGATCTTAATTATTTCCGAGCGAGTATAACGTGTGAAAATTTAATGTGTCCAAAACATTCTGTATTTCGCGTCGACTATTTGCGCCGAACTTTTGAAATTGTTGCCTCTCCTTGCGCTTCTTTTTCTTGGATTTTTTTTTGTGTTATTGCTGCCTTACTCGCCGAAACCTTTAATTTATTTTGCTTGCGTATTTGATCGACTGCCCGTCCGTTCACCGTTTAAATATTTTCTCCGCGAATTTAGTCGTCTAGTATTTCCCGATTTAAATTAGTCCCGTGGAGGTCTTTGCGTGCGTGCAATTCTCATTTTCGCGTTGTCTTTAATTTAATTAATATTTTTGTCCCGTAGTCGAGCCCAACCTTATAGTCGAAGGTATAGTTTTGCGTAGATTTTTGGATTCTTTAGCTGTCTAAGAGCCACCGTTTGTCTTCCGTGCGCCTCACCGCGCGCATCGTCCCTTTGAGCGCGAGCGCACGCTCCGTCACCCGGGCCGGTACCGGATTGTGGGCCCGCCCGTGGCCATTTTGAAATTGTTAGAATCAATTCTTTTCATTTTGGAATAAATGGGTCATTAATTTAATTCCGCCTCTGGTTTGCTTTTTCGTAATGATCCCGCCCTCTTCGCGGTCGCTTGGACGTATTGAGCTAGCCCGGTTAATTTTCGCTGCGTCTCGTCTCGTATCGCTATCTTCCGTTTGATTTTGACGTGTCTGGGACTTTTGTATAATTTTCGTTTCCGTTAGTTGAGGAACTGACACTTCGGGTCTTACGCTGATTCGAATCCGTGGGTAGGTTGGGAGGCTCATCGCTGGTGCGTGAGCTCCCGTACGCTGCATCCGCCCACGGATTTGCACCAGCGTAAGGCCCGAAGGGCCGATCCCTCAACTAACAGAAGCAAAATTTCCTTAACGTCCCAGACACGTAAAACTTGAACTAAAGGTAGCGATACGAGACGAAACGTAGCGTCGCCGACGACGAAAAATAAACCGAGCTAGCTCAGTACGCCCAAGCGACCGCGGAGATGGCGGAGTCCTTTCAAAAAAAGCAAACCAGAGGCGGAATGAAATTAATGGCCTATTTATTCCAACGAAAAGTTTGTACTCTGACAATTTCAAAATGGCCACGGGCGGGCCCACAATCCGGTACCGGCGCGGACGACGAAGCGCACGAAAAGGGACGGTGGCTTTAGACAGCCCAGAAAAGTTCGTTTCCGCTCTTACAAAAAAAAAAAAGAAGTAAACAGCGGTCTACGCAGCTCAATTTGCCGTGGGAGGGGGTGCAGGTAGAAAAACAACTTCTACCTATGAGTTGGAACAATCTATATTAGAATCTGGAAAACGACAAAGAAAACAAAAACGAAAACGAAAGGAAAGTATAAAAATATCGAAAAGAAAAAAAAACAGAATTCTTCATGGGATGTCAAAAACGCAAATAAAACTGACCTTGCCGCATCTTCTCCCTGCCTCGGGGTTATCCCCCGTATGCTCCTCCGGCCGGAAGTTGACGGGTCCAACCGCGGCGGAGTCCCGATCCCGGTCCTCCCGAATGTAGGCCTTCGACAGATCTGTTGCCTTCTCCGTTCCACAAAATGAGTGGTGCCCCCGCACCCACGCGCGACCTTCTCCCGCAGCTCGCACCAATAATGGTCGGCGCACACCCAGCAGCTTTCCCTGGTGGCTCCCGCCACACCGCAGCCATAGCAGAACCTCCGGCGGGGCTCTGCAGAAGCGTAATAGCGATGACCCGGGGCTCGGCAACTCCAGCAGCCGTCCGAGTTGCCCTCGGTGGTCCGCTCCTCCTGGCCGGATGACGGCCGGATCGTTCTGGCTGGACCCGTTGGATTGAGTTCGGCATCCTGGATCAGGATCCACACCGCTTACTTTCGGGGTCGCACCGGAAACTGGGCGAAAGGAACCATGGGGTTCTCTACCATATACGGCCCCTCTTCGAGTTCCTCGGCCCCAGTTGCTACCACTCTGCTGGATTTCTTCTTCGGAGACTTCCTCGTGGCTTTCAAAACACGTGGAGTGAGGCCCAATAGACGACCTATGGAATCGTTCGGTAGAAAATTGATGTCACGGTTACACTTAACTTCGCTAGATAACGTATTATTGTTAGGTCTAATGTTAACGATAATATTCTTATCCTTCAAGCGCTCTGTATGCAGTTCTCGATATCCTCTATTTCGTAGCTTCCAGTGGGTATAGCGATAATTTCATCCCCGATGTAAAACTTATTGTGACCGGTATCCACGTTAGGAATCGAATTGAAAGTTAACAGCTCGATGAGTCCGAGAGTATAATTTTTATACGGAGAAAGTTCAATAGGAGGAAAATATTGAGTTTCGAGTAAGGAGGAGGTGCCCGAAAAAGTCAGTATAAATGAATCTTCCATGATTGCGAACGATGGACTGACGTCATGAAACTACGTTTATATAAACTGTACTTCTTCCTACCATTTCGTTGCCTTCAAAGAAACTTTAGACACAAGTGTCCACATTCGAAAGTATCATATTTCTGATATCGTTCATAATTGTACTCTGCACTACCAACACCGAGATATCTCACGAGATCCAATGGCGGTCGAAGATTACCGAAACTATCGAAAGAAACGACTCGATTGTTCGTCTTCTTGTATGCGACCCAATAAGTTCCGGGACCATCTTCGTCGTCGAGATTGACTATTGCTGTATGGTCCATTCTTCGGCATAGCGTTCCGTATAAAGACTCCGCGAAAATGTGGTATCTTGACGATTTTCGCGTACTTGAGCAGGTCGACATCGGTTAACGCCCGGTGTGGTAGTTTCGTTTCAAGTTTTTTGGCTTCACGTGAATACCCAGTCCTTTCCTATAGGGTTTCAAGTACAACCCCTTGCCCAGCGTAATGGCTTCCATTGCCTTGTTATGCCTCTCGCTTTCCTTCAATTGTTCCTTGGATGCGTTCGCATCGTTTACAGCTTTAGCGATGCCTGCCGCACCACCGGCCAACGCTCCAGCGGCACTGAGACCCGTAAATACGGGGACGTGAAACGGTAGGAAGCCTCCAATTATTGATGGTACTGGTAGAACGCGCGGTTTACGAACGTTGCGTTTTCCACCCGCTTGTTTGACGACCATTTGCGCGCCCTTGAGGGCAGATTTGATAGCGATCCGAGCATCGTTACTCGGAATCATCGATCGTTTCGCCGCGTCGATAACTTTTCGCAGCGTGATCGCTTTAAGCTTCTTCCTCTTGTTTCCCATTCCAAATTTCGATTTAGCTTCCATTAAGTTCGTGACGGTTCAAGCGGCCGCTTTCTCGGCGATAGTCGCGTCTGTGGCTAAAACGCGATTCCAAAGTTTGTTGACCAATACCCTGTTCGCTACCCCTCTCTGCTCGAGATTTTCACGATTCTTCGAGTAGGTGATGTCGTACTCTTTGCAAGCAACGTCGAGGGGGTTGATGCCTGGATCACCTCGTGCCAACCTTTTGGCTAATTTTATTCCGGATCCGCAATACTGATAGCCGGGTATATGCAATTCAATGGGGAGACCGTTCATGATCTTGTTAACTAAGCCTCCCCCGTCGCGACGCTTCCTCTTGCAAATGCGTTTGGATTTACCATGCACGATCATATCCACCCTCTGTCGCGAAACGTTATCAACTGAACGGCGATCTTTATAAATCCATCAAAATCCATCGGATCCTGCCAACGGTTCCAGAGACTCTTCTGGCAATGCAACCTCGAATCAAGGTTCCCGAAGAGGCGCAGAATAAAAATTCGTTTCGTTCCAGTATATATCGGTTTAAAGAATAAAATTCGAAGTTTCTGTATTTTATTTCTGGTTGGACAATTATTCCACCCCAACCCTTTCTTTAGATAATCATGAACCTTCTCGCGTCTCAAAAATTTGATCTCCTTACCACTGGATACCTGTACCGTGAATTCTCAGAATCACGTCACGAATATTCCGATGTCCAGTGATTGAAGAGTGCCGATGGATTCCAACGTCGAGGGAGGTTATCTTCCTCGTTATGGCTGTTCTTAAAAATCGACAGTCAAAGTTCTTAGAATTGCAACTGCTGCCTGATATCCGTACCGCGAATTTTTTTTTACCGACGAGAGCCGCCAAATTCGTGGAATTACGTCGCGAATCCTCCGGTGTCGAATGGCTGACGAAAGCCGGCGGATTCCTGCATCGAGGGAGATAACCGCTATCCTCCAAAAATCCACGGACGAAGTGAATTTTCGGAATTACGTCGCGAATCTTCCCGGCGTTGAATGGCCGGCGGATTCCTGTGTCGAGGGAGATAACCGTTGTCCTCCAAAAATCGACGGACGAAGTGAATTCTCGGAATTACGTCGCAAATCTTCCCGGCGTCGAATGGCCGACGGATTCCTGCGTCGAGGGAGATAACGGCTGTCCTCGGACAGGAATTTTTAGAATCTCATCGCGAGTCTTCCGCCGTTGCGGGGTGCAAAGGTGCCGACGCGATTCTTGGAATCGAGCGGCGGATGGCAGAATTCGCGGAATCGAGTGGCGGACGGTAAAATTCCGATCTCGATGGGGTCGTCCGGGGGGGGGGTACAGGGGGGAGGGGAACGTTGCGTCAACGTTTTTTAGGGGCTGGAGCGGGGTCCAACGGGCGGGGTTGGCAAGGCGGTTGGGGGTAAGGGGGACTCACACGCATAGGCCAGCGGTGCACATGGTTGTGTGCCCGTGTACATGTGCACGCACGCGAGGGGCCCAGGGGCTTGCCGGCAAGGGGAAAGGGGGGAGGGGGAGGTACTCACACGCATAAGCCAGCGGTGCGCATGGGTGTGTGCCCGTGTACGTGTGCACGCAAACGAGGGACCCAGGGGTTTGACGGCAAGGGGAGAGGGGGAGGGGGAGGGACTCACATGCATAGGCCGGCGCTACGCATGTGTGTGTGTCCGTGTACGTGTGCACGCATACTAATCTATCCAGAACCGGCCACTTCCTACTACTTGCATCAGGCACTAGATTGGAGCTACCCTTTTGATAAAGGATTTCATAATCATACTCCTGAAGAGCGAGAGCCCAATGAGGCAAGAGACCGGAATGGTTTTTTAAATTTTCTAGCCACCGAAGACTACTGTGGTCGGTTATAACTCGAAAACGATATCCTTCCAGACAAGGTCGAAATTTATTAACCGCCAATATTACACCGAGACACTCCAGATCCGTTACGGTGTATTTCTTCCCCACGTTGTTGAACGTCCTGTTTATGTAAGCCACATCCCATTCCTGTCCATCTTTTTCCTGCGATAGGATGGCCCCGAGACCGACAGTACTAACAACGGCCTGTACCATAAATTGCGACGAACAATCCAGGCAACGTAAAACTGGGGTGGTGGTTAACCGCAACTGAATTTCCCGAAACGCTTCAGTCTGCTCCTCACCCCACATCCACTACTGGTTTTTCCTCACTACACGCGTCCACGGTCTAATAGTCGTGAAATCGGGTAAAAACGGCGACACCAACTAGCCATTCCTAAGAAACGATGTAAATGTTTAACTGTTTTCGTATACGGAAAATTTAGTACGGGCTCAACTTTAGCGGGGTCAATTCGTAATCTTTCCTGATCCACTAGAAAACCCAAGTATTATACCCGGAACCGACAAAAGTGGCTCTTTTCGGTATTGATTTTTAATCTGACCTGTCTAAGGTGGCGAAACACTACTTATAACCAATGCAGATGTTTGGCGAAGGTCCTAGTCGCGACAATAATATCATCCAGATAGGCAAATACAAACGGTTTCTAAGTGCTATTAGGTTTCCTAATCATCACGATCGGATTCGACCACGGGCTAGTCGATGGTTCCACGATTCCGTCCTGGAGCCAACGATCAACTTCTTGACTGATCGCTGCCTGAATAGGAGGTGAAACGGAATAATTTCTTTGGGTACTAATTGGTGGGTGGTGTTACGTCCCATGTAACGCTTCCTGCGCGTGTATCGGCCCGCGTATCGAACAAGCCCAAGAGGCCCTGGATTTTTCTTCTTCAAAGTAATGGATTCATCGAGTCTAAAACTCGTTCTTTTCAATCCAGAAAACCGAGGGCCCTCCATCTTAGTTCTCGCGACAGGCTGTCGCCACCACTACGTAAATAGTAGATAAGTCGAAAGGAGTCTCAAAGACCTCGAGCCTAGCTGCTCATATGCTCGTAATATCCAAATATTTAAAAAAAGGGGGACCCCGCGACGACGGGTACCACCCCTGCACGGGCGAGCTCGAGAATTCCGGCAGGAAGGCGACATTAAAACTCTATTCCCAGAAAAATAAACATTAACTTCCATCTCCCGAGGACACTTCTCCCAAATTCTTCGCTCCGAACTCCTCTTCCTAAATACATATTCTTCAACCCCTTCCTCCAACAGGCAATTGTTTCTAATCCTACTCCTCTTCCTAAAACATATTCTTAAATTCCTTTCTCCAATTAGAGATTTTTCCTAACCCTACTCCTATCCCTAAAACATGGTTTTAACTCTTTCCTCCAATGGGAGATTCTTTCCAAATCCCACCATCGGGTGACCTAAGTCATTTTCATGCCCCACTGATAGAATTTCGGGAGTGAAACATCGGAGGTGGAATCCTATATAACTTAGAATTTAAGCAGCGGGCGTCACTTACTATTCCGGTAGATATTTTAGTCAAGTTTTCGTCTTATATACTTACGACACTCACTTATCAGTTATTCAGTTCTATTTCCGAGACTACCATCACCTATGGTAGTCTTGGAAATCGGCTGCCAAGATAGATCGTCCAATTCAGTTTTCGACAATACAAGTCATAAAATTACGTGTCCGAAAAAGGCATGGACAACGAAGGGTTAACATTACGACTAGATGGCACAGTTAATTCGAGACGACATTTCTCGTGGAGGAATTGATCCTCCATTCTCTCTGTTAATTATTTGATCGCGAAGGTGCCGACATCCCTCGATGCAACGGCTCCCGGGTGAGGAGACCAGTGGGCCCTTTCACCCTGGGGTCACCGCGGCCTGGCCTCGGCGTAGGAGGGCAACGCAAACGGAATCCCCCCTAGCCACCCTTGTAGGGACTTCATTGAGTCAAAGGACACGGCGCGGGGGGGGGGGGTCCACGGCCACCGGCAATGCGCCCTCTTCCCGCCATTGGTGAGGGGCCGGAAATCCGGGTACGGACGCGGTGACCCAGCGACGCCGCCATGGGTCGGCCCTTGCGGTCAAGCACGGGACCGCGGGTGGCTCGGCTTGGCCCTACTCCGCACGGCCCCGACACCCATGGGCGGCGGCGGGGCGAGGCTCCTCTGCCACCGTTGCTGTCCTCTTCTGGGATCCCTCGAGGGCGCCCTTGTGCCGCAATGGATGTTGTCGTATTGTCCGCACTCGCCTCACCGCGAGGATGTCCTATCGCCTAAACTACACTCAACATATAATACCAAACAAAAAACGAAAGGTAGCGCAACGGATATTCGGACTCCTCTCCTTCTCGGTCTTGAGCGTCGAGCGTGCTATAATAGGATGTGGATGAAATTATATAAATAGAATATAATACCACTGCCTCACACTCCGCGAAAACGGGAATTAAGCCGCCGGGCCTGCCTGGAGGGGCAGGCTCGGCGGCTCCTTGACGGCGGCTCGAAGTTCTTCTTGATTGGTCGCCGTCGGCTGCCAAGTGGCGTCGGCCAATTGACGTTCGGAATTTCGAGGATTTCGTATGATGAAAGTCGCCGCGCGAGCTGCGCCGGCGCACAGGTTCGCGGGCCGTATTTGAAGTTGCGGCCGCGGTCTAATCGGGCGCGCTGCAGGAGCGTGACGTCATCTTGTGAGTGTTGTCCAGGGGCGTAGCTCCTCGGGGACTCGGTGGCTCCGGTTCTGGGCTCCTTTGAGCCACATTCCTCGAGATGTAGCCCGGAGGTGCCGACACCTCTCGATGCAACAGCTCGCGGGTGAGGAGACCAGTAAGCCCTTTCGCCCTGGGGTCACCGCAGCCTAGCCTCGGCGTAGGAGGGCGACGCTTCAACTTTTTTAAGCAATTGGATTGGACGAGTTGAGATTTTTTGGAGGAAATTTGTATTTCCACGTTTCCCTTTTCCGTCATTTGCGTGACCTCGTGTGGGCCGATATATTGATCGTCGAGTTTTCCTTTTCGCTTACCCTTTAAGGGGATGTGAAAGGCGTCTCTGAGGGGTCAAATCGTTTATAAAAGTTTTCTCCGAACTGGGTGAACCGAATCGTTTCAAATTTTAGTACATGAATACGGAGACCCTAATGATGGTCCTGAAACTCGCGAAATTTCATTTTTCATAAAAAAATTTATTAACTTATCATGGACTAGAACCAACGTCGCATATTTTCGATATTTTCACGCCTTTTGAAGGCCTA